>NC_056732.1:1230060445-1230257945 GCF_019279795.1 Protopterus annectens
GTGTAAAAGCATAACATAAATAATGCCACTTTAGGTATTAAGAATTCTATGCCTCCTTCAAAGTGGAAAGTGATGATGATGAAACAGGGGAGAAGCTCAAGAAATTAGGATAGATTGGGATTTTGGATGCAGATGTTTAAGCAGAAGAAATAAATCATACAGAATATTATATTTATAAAGTAGCAGAAAGTATTCTAAGAACTAAGTCAACACAGGAATAGAGGAATGAGATTCTGCCGATAGGGATGACTACAATTAGGGATACATACAACAGGCTAGAATATATTGGAGAAAACTGGCAAAGGAACCAAGGTATTGGGAGAAAATAACTAGAGAGGGAAAGGTAATAGAATGGGAAAATGTCAAGAATTAACTTTGACTTCAGGTTATAGATTGCCTTCCTTATCAAGAATTGATATCAGAGTATAGGCAAAGAGAAAGAAATAGGGGTCCTAAATGAAAGGTCAGCAGTAGTAGAGTTTTTAGTAGCATCTAGAACAGAAGCTGCTGTTAAAAAAGGAATAACTAGTAGAGCATACAAAATATTGCATGATAACTATACGAAGCAATCAAAGGAGGTTAGAAAGGATTGGGAAGACAGATTGAATAAATAATTCACAAAGAAATAATGGGGGATATATGTTTGTCTACTAAATATGCAATGAAATCTAGAAGATTTAGGATTTTTGCTTGGCAATGTTTACGTAGATATTTTTATACCCCAAGTAGGCTCCAGAGGATTTTTCCCCAGGTAGACAGTAAATGTTGGAGGTGTGATAGGGTAGAAAATGTAATTTGGAATATATTTTCTGGGAGTGTAATGAGTTGGCAGACTTCAAAGATTCCCTGCAGATGACTGTATCAGGGATGCTGGGTGAGTGAATTGGTATAACTAGGGAAATTATTTTTTCTGAGCTATGATACAGAATCAGAATTGTCTGGACATAGTGAGGCCTTGCTGAGTTAATTATGGTGACTGACAAACAAACAATTACTAGAAAAAGGAAATCAAAGTCTAAACCAACTATACTAGATGTAGTGAATATAGTAACAGAGATAAAACAAATGGAATGGGATCTTTAGAAAACGGTAGGCACAAATTACATAGGAAAAAATGGGAATTGTAGGAACAATACATACAAGGAAGGAATGATGTTTAAAAGAAGGCACGATTTGAATGAGTTATGCAATGTTTGACTGACAATGATTGGGTAGATTATAAGTGATGTATAATGTTTACAACTAGGATTATGTCATGATGGTTTGTTTTCATTTATATAAGTGTATGATTGCCTATGTCATAAGTGATCATTTAAAAAGATGTTTCTTGTTAAAACAAGCTTAACAATAACAACCACAAAAAAAGAGTTATATGGCTTTAAATTAATACAGGCCACAAGGGCTGGGAGGGTGGCCTAATGGTTAAGGTGTTTGCCTTACAAACACAAGGTGCAGGGCTTGGATCTCACAAGGGATAAATGGCTAGGCTTAAAATGGCTCGCAAGGGCAGTTAGCTTAGTACTAGCCTATGAACAATTATCAAGTGTTTCCTGGATATGAAGAGTCATGCCTAATAGAGAGTGATCATCTGTAGGGACAAACCTATAAGTAGATAATTATCCAGTATTTCTACCGATACTGGCAACATAAAGGATGAAGTCAGTTGTAACTGCTGAAGGGTTACATGTGTTGCAGCAATATTTAAACTATAGGCATCTCTGAGGAGGAAGTCTAGGATGTTCCCACTATCTGTAAAGTGTTTTTGAAGAAATGCTAATTCAAGGAAGTCTCCAGTCATTAAAGGTCCTGTAATATAATGACATAAAACATCACTGACTCTTTGTCCTGCCTCCATTCCATATGAACATCAATAGCTTCATAGAATGCCTATTTGTTTTAAAAAGTGGCAATTTATACTGCAAGAAGTCTAATAACCTAGCTAAATGATCTGGAATGACCACATGCTTTACTCATTTGCCTGTATGGCTGCAGGATTCTGGCCTCTCAATTAAGTTTTTATACTCATGCATTGCATAATCCACTGAAGCTATGAGCTAGACCATGTAGGGCCACTGAAGAAAAGCAGGTCTTAGCAGAAAGATCAGACTAGGTCCAATGAACTGGAGAAGGTACTGACAATCTACTTTAGTATGTTTGTCAAGAACACCCTATGGACAAAATCAACAAGATACATATTAAAATGACAACACAACAAAAATAGTCTACCCTTATCACAAAATGGTAATACGGAAAACTTCTTAATGACTCTTTTACTGTAAGCTTAGCGTAAACCTATAAATCTAATGTTTAAGAGACTACTACAGCCACCACTGTATCAAGCTGTCTGCACAGTGTGCAACAAACTTAGTGCTTATACACTTACTTAGTTTGGTTAAACATTCTGGATTATAAATATGGTACACATGTTCAGGCCCACCAAGCTAGTCAAAGGCAATGAATGTGTCTTCATATTTGTAAAAAAAAAAAACACTTCACTTCCAAACTAGTCAGACAAGATAACAATTTGGAACTCCTCTATGTCTAATTTACGATTAACAAGTCCCCTTACCACATCATAGATTACTATAGGATCCCCTCTGTGCTCCCCTTAGCTCATAAATACTACCTAATTAGTATGGAATACCTATGCTTTAAGCCAATCACCATTCTCCTAGGAGACTTCAACTACCCCTACATTAACTGGGAGACATACACATTCTCTAACATATATGCCCAGAGATTCCTAGACTTCATCAATGCAAATTGTCTGGACCAGTTCATCCACATTCCAATCAGCAACAATAAAATATTGGCCTTTGTCCAATATGAGACAGCTCTTCTCCCCACTAACTGTAACTGCTTCCCTGGTCAAATCAGACCATAAATCAGACACACTCACACTAAGACTGAAGTCAAAAGCATACTCCAATATCTTGGTATTCAGAGATTATATTAAGGCTAATCTACTGAAATTAAGTGATGACCTGGCTAAATTCACCATCCCCTTCCAACTCGATAACCCTACTGCTTATGTAGAATCCTTTACTGCCAAATTCTCTGCACATGTCAATAGTTGTATAGATACATCTGCCACCCCCCCGGAAGAAAATATAATGCTAAATTCAAAAATAAACCCCTATGGTGGAATACAAATATAAACAGACTATACAATAAAAGAAAAAAAAAACTCATTCCATGTAAAATAAATGTAATTCTCAAGATGCAAAAAAAGCTTTTGCTATACTTTACAAGGAACCCCGAAACCTGATCAAATCAACCAAAGTCAAATATGAGGTAAAAACTGCCACCCAGGCAAAGGTCAGCCACAGTCTTCTTTAACTATACCGGAAACCTTAGAAATAATGGTGAAAAGGCAACAGCAAATTATATCACATACTCACACCCACAGGACATAGCCAATCTACTAGCTGATAAATTTAACTCTAACTTCAACCTCCTGTCCACTACTCTATTGGCAGATCTCAAACCCACATTTACACCCCCTCTTAAACATTTTATGAACAAGTCCTCAAGGCACTATCCAAGACAAATACTTCTTCAGTAGGGCCAGATAATATACCAGGATGCTTACTGGCCTGTATGAAACAGGACCTGTCACACCTCTACAGAGGCTATTCAATGTCAGCTTCCAAACAGGCTTTATGCAAATTAGTGTATGACCGCAACTGCCATCCCCTTGCACAAAGGTGGTGTATCAATTGGCATGGGAAATTATAAACCCATAAGTCTGACCTGCTTCATCTGTAGGGTTATGGAAAGGTTAATTATGGAATTAATAAATAAAGACATAGGTAATCTGCAAACTCCTGACCCAAGCCAGTATGGATTTCTTAAGGGCAGATTTCGCCTGCTTAACCTGATTGCTTTCTTTGAGAAAGTAATGGAGGAGGGCAAATCTGTACACACTGCATATCTAAACCTCACAAAGGCATTCAATACCATCACACATGCAGGTATCATAGATAAACTATCCCATGTGAATGTTAATCCCTCTGTAATGCTTTGGATGTCAAACTGGCTCACAAACAGAACCCAGGAAATTAGGGTGAGCTGCTCTACCTCTTCCAAAAAAACTGTCGCTAACAGTGTATCCCAGAGTTCAGTCCTTGAGCCAATCCCCTTTAGTATTTACTTCTCAGAGGTGAAAGCTACTCTTATGGGCTTATGGCTGACCAAGTTTTTAGATGACTTTAAACTTGATGCCATCATGAACCACCCAGAGGGCACTAAGATTCTGCCTTTCCAAAACCAATAGCCGGTCTCAAAACCATGGGCTAAAACTGAATGCCAAAAAATGCAGTATAGTGTCCTTCAGCAAGCAAGAAATCCCTTATAAATATCACATTGTCGACATACACCTGACATTTGATCCAATAAGCTATTATCCTTCAACCTGCATTTATCCACTATTGTGAGAAAGTGAATCTTCATTCCACAGCTTATTACTAAAGGTATGGCATCCAGGTTCAGAGATGTGATCACTCCACTGTATTCCGTACTCATCAGACTGATCATTGAGCATAATTCCCTGTTTTGTATTTACGTGTCCAAACCTTTGACACAAATCAAATACCCACAATATTTTCTTAGTAAGAAAATAAAGGGCCCAAATCATAAAAACTAATCAGACAACCTCAAAGCATTGTTCCTCTTCTCAGTATCTTACCAGCTACTGAGTAACAAAATCTGCCTCATGTACAGAGCCACCCTATCCTATCAGACCTAATGCATATGTTAAGTCCAATGTGGGCATAAACACCAGCACAGAAATCTAAATCTCTGTTGCACCATAAAAAGAATAATGTTGGAGAGATAGCTATCTGCAGCATACAGGATACCACATCTTTGTAGCATACAGAATACCACTTCTTTGTAGCATACAGAATACCACTTCTTTGCACATTGCCTTCCTCTCCACATAAAACAATGTACCTCTCTTATATTGCTCAAATGTAATCTGGACAACAGGATGGGTAACTGTAACTTCACCCTTGGTTTAGCACCCTTGCCCTTAGTGGATAAAGGAAACATGCAAGCATTCTGCTCGTCTATGATTTATTTTTACTTAAATACATAAGGGTTAAACACTTTATGGGAAAATATGGCTTAATTTCTAAAGATCCACACAAATCAATAGCTAGTAAGTGGCTATGAACCTATGCAGTCTTCTGACATATAGTACTATAAATATTTCAGAAATTCAGTTCTGTAATTTCTTTTATTCTCATGTTCAGTCTGACTTTGGATCTTTGGATCAAATATGCCTGAGAGATCTTTGTCAAATATGTCTCTGTTAGAGTCATTTTCACTAAAGGCACATCTAAAAAGTTAAGTTTCTTGTCATTGTTACATATTATATGAGCCTATGTTGGGATTTTCTAGTCTTCCTTTCCTTAGATCATTATCTACATAATCAGCGAAGAAATCTTCTCTTCTCCTGCCCTTATGTGACTAGATGAGGAAGCTGTATTCCCTCCAGTTTTTTTATATATCTTTGACTCTGACTATGCATGAGCTACACTGTTTAGTGGCTCTCTTTGGCATCACAGAAATAGTGGATGATCCTCAGTGCACTATGTTAGTTTTCTACTCTATCAAAATATTTCCACTGTATGCTTCTAGCCTTTTGTCATTTGTCACTGCATAACTTTCTCAAACATTCTTGAGTTTCACATTACAGAATACTGGCAATTTTGTTTCAAGGTTTCCTCCCTTCACTAGTTGTACTGGAGACACTCCATTGCTACCCAGTAATGAATATGCTGGGCCATATCTAAATCCTTTCCTTCATCTGTTGCCTTTGTTTAGCATCATCTTCACTATTCATAGTGTCCTTTCCATTATGCCATTTGATTTTGGGTTTGTGATATGTACTCCCTGCTCATACTAGTTACAGATACCCGAAGAAAAAATATATATATATATATATATATATATGTGTGTGTGTGCCACAAGGCTAATAGCCTTTTTTCTGGGTAGAACTGAGGTGGTAAGGTAAGTATGACCAGGGCCACTATATATATATATATATATATATATGTGTGTGTGTGTGTGTGTGTGTGTGTGTGTGTGTGTGTGTGTGTGTGTGTGCATGTGAGCATGTGAGTGTGTGTGTTATACCTACACATACATCTATCTATATATGTAACCTATATATATATATATATATATATATATATATATATATATATATATATATATAGACAAACTTGTGGAAGATGTAGTTTCATGAACACAAAGATCACCATAAAATAACTCCGGGAAATGAACCACATGTCAAGCAACATTTCAACAACGAACCAAAGCAAATCAAACTCACCCAAGTCGGGGGCTTTGCCCGTCATACCCCCCCCCATGTCGGGGACTGTGCCCCCACACTTCCCCAACTAAATATACCATGGTGGTCACATTTTTCATTTCCCAGAGTTATTTTATAGTGATCCAGGTGTTCATGAAACTACAACTTTGGCAACTTTGTCTCATCATTATGAAGTTCAGTGAAGTGGGATTTTTAGTAAGTATATATACATATACATATCTATCTACCTCTCTCTCTCTCTATATACATATATATATATATATATATATATATATATATATAGTGTATATATATATATATATATATATATATATATATATATATATATATATATATATATATATATATATACACACACACATACATATACATATACGTAGGGCAGATCAGAAATACATTTTAATAGGGTTAAGCTCTTTTGCTCAGTAATAGAATGAACTTCATCAGATAAATCAAATAATGCATTCACATCCTAGAAATATGAATTCTAATCAGGCAGATACTAACTCAACCAATCAGTGGACTGGAGTTCCGCTGTGGCGACCCCTAACCGGGAAAAGCCGAAAGACACACACACACACACACACACACACACACACACTAACTCAACCAATCAAATCTTAAATGACTACAACTTAATAAATGCACATTACCCCCTCCCCTGTTTTTCTGAAAATGCTAAACACACAACAATAATTTTGTTAACAAATCTATGTATATAATCAAAAACACCTAAACTAAACAAAAACATTACAACAGTGGCAATTTCAGAGTGTTGTGTTGAGTTTAATAAGATTTGCCTAGTGCAGCTCCCTGTTCTGTAATCTCTACTACTGCTTCCCAATTCTAACTTCTCTCATTTCAGTGCACTTTTACTGCAACATAAAGCAAACTTTTAAAAAATCTCTGCATTGCTCAGAATGCTTAAAGAAAGCATTTTAATATAATTTTCTTAATATAATAAACATGCTCACATATTCTTGATTTGATAGATTATTCGGTTTTACTTATATAAAGTGATTCACAAGTCATGCACAAAGCAATATATACCACCCCACTGCTGTTGTAATTAAACTTCTCATTACTACATAGCACTTTGGGAAAGGAGGCCACAGTAATATGCATATCTGGGAAAAGTGCAGTACTTTAGTAATTTTGCTTTCCCCCGGATTTACTAATCTTCCATGCAGGACTAATCTAGTCCTGCACGGAAGCGGCAGTTTAAGAGGAGGACAGCAGCGCACTTTGCATATTAATGAAGGTGTGCTGCTTGAACTCCTAATGCTACACGGAGCGTGGATGAGTGCAGAGGGCATGACTGAGAGCAGAGCTATCAGAATAAACATGCCCCTGCAAAGTAGAACAGAAGAATGCGTAAATAAAGGAGCGAAACTTCTCATAGATGTCTGCATATCCCCACCAACAGTCCCCATGTGTTTAAAAGCAACAGTACAATTAAATAAAATGCAGAAACCCTTTTATTTATTTTCTTTAAAACCCCTAGTACAGCTAACCATAGGTGCGTGGGTTTGCCCATTGCTTAGCTACGGTTAAAGCAGCTGAAAAGGCTGAAGAGGATAACAAGGTATATATACAAATGAAACAGCACAGCAACAGTGTAGTGGTTAGAGCATCTGCCTACCGAACAGGTATTCCTGGTTCAAGTTCCACTGCAGCACATATCCTTTACCATGTGAAATCTGTATATGAACATATTTTAACAACTTATTGTCGTCTAACCTGCATAATAACATTTAAATGAGAACTGGAGTACTGCATTAAATGCAAATGTGAAGTGTCAGTGTCATAATGAATAAGGCACTAGTAAGCAGGTATAAGCACAAATAAGCAGTAGTAAGCGTGTTTAAGTGCGTTTGAGTGGGGATAAGCATTGTCTACACAGATTAAGCAAAGCA
Source organism: Protopterus annectens (assembly GCF_019279795.1). Lineage (NCBI taxonomy): Eukaryota > Metazoa > Chordata > Ceratodontiformes > Protopteridae > Protopterus > Protopterus annectens. The sequence goes on from NC_056732.1 coordinate 1,230,068,702, forward strand.
GAAGCTAACTGAGTATAAGAAACTGTAACCGGAGATTAGCAGTGCTTACCGTCTCGCAAACCCGCTCACAACTGCTTAAAAGTGCCTTAATCACTCTGTATCCAATGGCCCTTGTTCTGCCCAGCAACAAAATAAACGGCCTCAGCATGGCTCAAAACCAGGACCCTGCAGACCACAGCCAATGCGATTTACCACTAAGCCATGGCAGACATACATAAATTGGATGTTATCACAAACATATCATCCAGCACAGTCATTTAACAGTATAGGAAATGTAGTTAATTAGATATATGTATGTGTATTTGTAAATAATGTAATATCTAAACACATGCAACACATCGATATATGTAGACATATATATATCTATATATATGTGTATATATATATATATATATATATTTATTTATATATAAATATATATATGAATATATATACATGCAAATGCCTACATCTACACTCATATCTTTATATATCTCTATATATGTAGCTATATATATATATATATATATATATACAATGTCAGGTTGGTAATGCTAACATATCATGCAGTAAAGTCTGGCTCCCATAGGAAATGTAAAATGTGGAAGCTATCAACAGCCCCAGGATAAATATACACAGACACATATATGCAAATACAATACAGTTTATATATATATATATATATATATATATATATATATATATATATATATTGTACATATAGATATACATGTGACTACACATACACACTCAGAAATATGCACATTAAGATACATATGTAGAAGGTGCACACAATATGGAACAGCCACTATGCCTACAGTTAACACCTGAACACCTGGACACGGTATGGGCCACCTATACAAATGCCAATTGTTGCCTGCAACATATACCCACAGAGAGGCTATAGGAAAAAACACCACACACAGGTTTGTAAAAATGGAACACCTTTATTTGTGTACTATAACAGTTCTAGATGCCATGCTATATAGCTGTTCAGACATTGAAATCCATACAAACATGGTAATGCAAATGTGAAACAGGTATACTAATACAGTATTCTGGAAAGGACCACAACTGTTGCTGTTCATGCCAAGCCCTGCAGATGTGACAATAGTAAAGACAGACTGGGCCCCAGGATACCAAACAATGAACAGTAAGTAATGCAGGTGTACAGTTCAGCAGCCCATGTACACTCTGTACAGATTCAGTAGGTGGTAAAGACAACAGTTGACCAAATGGGATGCAACTGTTACATAACAAGCCATAACAACACCATCACAAGCCCACTGACAAACAGAACACTCTGTATGGCAGGAGGCAGTAGGCCTGCATCAACCCACTTAATGTACATAATGCAAAAATAGGTGGTTTATGGTACTGTACATCCAGATACCTTAAGTCAGCTCACCCCTGATACCCACACAAAGCTTGGTATGTAGGTGTAGGACAGAGGCTGGAACACAGGCCCATATCTGGACAACTGTTGCCATGCACTCAGCAAGTTGCTGGTGTTACAGGATAGTCTGCAACACACCCTTAGTCAGGGGATTTATGTTAAAAAGTTCAATGGATGTAGCCTTGTACTGATAACAGTCAACACACACATACTGCCAGTAAAATATCTGACACAGGACTTATGCGGTGGACAGACAAAACATGATAGGCACAGCTCTGGCCACCAAAAGGATAGGCTCATAGTTGAGAGCTATGTAGACAGACTGCATTCCAAGGTAAACTAATATGTACGCACACACCTTGTAACACCAGTACTATACAAAGGATAACACAACTCTACTCACACTCTGTCTGTAGTTTTGGAAACACCAAAAAATATGTAGCTGGCCTGAGTATGCTGGTCCTCCTGTAAGAGACATTGCTACCTGCTGTATGTAACACTGATGACCACACACAGGAGGATGTACATCATACAGGAAAGGTAAAGAGACAATTCCCACACAGGATTTATAGTAGCTGGTTGCCATGACAGTGGTAATTGGAAGTACTACACAGCAAGCTGCATGCAGTTAGCAAGTGAAAGACACTGATTGGTGCAGAGGCCATCACCTGATCATGTGCATCACCTACTAAAGCCAGGATGCAATCTATTCAAAGCAGCTCAATCCATTTACTGGAGAAAGAAGGAGAGAGAGAGAGAGAGAAAGAGAGAACCAGAACCAGAACCAAAAAAAAGCTCTGCAAACTAAAAACTTAAGTCACAGCCAGTTAGCCAGCTGCTATTCAACTAGACATCTGTCCAGCAAGAGGTATGTGAAGTACATATACATGTAATAGAATGTAGTACCTGGTCCATCATAATGGGATAGATAATTCTGAAATAGCTATTCGTGCTACCATCTGTTGTTGTGATGATGTTCAACTGAACAACTGTGATGGACAATAGTGTCTGTCCCTGTGGGTAGTAGGCCATAGCCCTTAACTCTGCAGGTCAGCACTGACAGATAGGATGTAAGCCATCATAGTGTGTGTTATGTAATTGGAAGTATATATATTACAAGACCAATAGCTGGTGGTAGATGTAATGCCATCATAGGTGCATAGATTTGGAGGTAGTTACTAGGCTATTGGCCCTAGAGCCTATAGAAGCCTTGTCAAAAGTTACCCTGGCTATTGCCACCCAAGAACTTTAATTTCCTGTGCCACTGTCGAGCAGAGCCACAGAAGTGATCCCTGGTGTGAAATCCCTATCTCCCTGCCAGTCATCCAGATTTGACTTGAAGAGTGCTACTGAGGAGCTTTGTTTGATATAGATAGGTAGTTAGTTCCACAGTATGAAGTATCTGGGACCGGAATGTATCCAACCAGCATGTGTTGTTTATTGTGGTGACAAGGTGTAGGTCCGTACAGCATGCAGCTCAGAGGGATTGGGATAACTTTAAGTGGAGTATGTCCAAAAGCTCTGGGTGTGACATAGCTGCATATGTTAGGCAGCAACCGCCTCTGAGTAGGCGATATGCGACAGAGTAAATCTGCAGTTTAATGACATGGTGTGTGTAGGGCATCTGTTTGAGGTTGGTAATCCTCTATGTGAGGTAGTTCTGTGGCCTTTCCAGCTGTTGTACATGTCTTGTGAGGTGCATACCAATAGGGGCGGTGTACTCTATAATGGGTCTAATGAGTGACAACTAGAGTGGAACAATGACCCATTTTCCCTGGATGAGAAACCCTTTGTGATGAGGTGTGCCACGTAGAAGGATTTCCTGACTACTCTGGCGATGTCATTATCAAAGGAGAGACTACTGTCCACCTGTGTCCAAAGGTCTCTTATCACACTTTTGGTGTTAAGTTGACTACTGCCTATGTGCTAGTTCATGGGTACAGAATTTTCACCAAAAGGGATGACAATGCACTTGCTGGTCTTCAGCTTCAGCCCACGGTTTTGACATCAGCCATCTGTCCCAGTGTGGCCCTTTTGTAGGATGTCCACTTTGTCTGGAGTGTTGAGTATGGCTCCTAGTCTGGAGTCATCTGCAAACTTTGTTAGCCAAAGACCTTCTGTGTTAGCATGTACTTCAGAGAAGTAGATACCAAACAGGAGAGGACCCAGCACTGAACCCTGTGGTACTCCACTTGTTACTGGTCAGATGTTGGGCTTGGAGTCTGCTACCTTCACAGTGTGGGTTCTGTCAGTGAGCCAGTTGGCAATTCATCTTGCCACATACGGATGTATACCTAGTTTAGTGAGTTTCTATAAAATTCCAGAGTGGGGATCATGTTGACTGGCTTGGCGAGATCAAGATCGGCTGTGTGAACCACCTTACCCTCATCTACAGCTTTGTTGACCGCTTCCAAAAAGCCTATCAGGTGCAGGAGACATAATATGCCTTTTACCAACCCAAACTGGGTGAGGTCCAGAGTTTGGAGATTACCAATGTCATTATTTATAAGTTCCATGATGATACATTCTATAGCCTTACAGACCATGCTCGTCAGGCTAATGGGGTGGTAGGTCCTGTGGTCTGTGGAGGCTCCACCTCTGTGGAGTGGGATAACCATTGCTTTGCACCATTCAGTGGGCAGATAGCCTAAGATAAGCCTATGATTGAACATGGTACTTAGGTGGTGTGTCAATTAATTTTGTAGTTCAAGTAGAACGCAGCCTGGGATGTTGTCAGGTGCCATGGATGTTGTGTTCTTGCCTTTGGAGAGTGGGCTTCCCTGTGCAGCCGTAAGTACAGGAACTTTGCATTCTTTCCAGTATAGAGATGAGCCCCTTAGGGTATGAGAGGGGGGTAAAGTCAGCACTGAACCTATCTGTCAGGATGTTAGCAATATCAGTGGGTTCTGTAGATTTAGTGCAAGTATGCTATAAGACAGAGCAGATGTGAGTGTTGATGTTGAGAGTCTTGACATAGCTATAGAATGCATTGTGGTTGTCCTCAGAGTCAGTAGTGATTTTGTTTATGCTGCTAGCTTTGGAGGACCCTATGAGGGATCCAAGCTTCTTACTGAGGCTGACCAGGGACTTCCTCCAATCATGGGATTTTACTCTGTTTTGCAACAGTGTATTTCTTCTGTTGTAGAGTTTGTTTATGGCAGGGCACCACCAGATTGTCTTCCATTTCATTGGAGGATAGCATCTTTGTTCTGCTGGGGATTGCATGGTCCATGCATTTGTGTAGGATTCAGCAGTCATACCTCTATTGTCTGTCAGCATGGGTGTCGTGAAGTTTCCCACATTTGTCTTAAGAAGTGTGAAGTTGGCTTTGGAGAAAGTATTAACGGTGGATTCCCTAATGGGGGTTGGGGGCTTGTGTTCAGATCTGACCAACGAGGAATTGACCTGTGGTGTAGAGCACCGGTTTTGCATGTTAGTAATGACCAGGTCTAGGAAATAGCTGCCCCTGGTGTGGCTGTGGCTAAGGTGATCCAAGGCATTGGAATTGATGATTTCCAGAAAACGCTGAGCACAAGAGTTGGTACATGACTACTTTTCACAGTTATGGTGGGGTACTTGAAATCGCCCATTATTAGGGTGATAGGTTGTACCCTAATATTTTCCACTGTATGAAGAAATGAGGAGTGGAAATCCTGGGGCATGGCGGGTGATCTGTAGCAAGCTACAATTTGGATTGCGACCTTGCCCAGAGTTAGTTGCACTTGGATAACCTCGGATGCATTATGCTGAGCAACTAGCCTGGATGTTTGGATATTCTCAATGAATATGGACACATCTCTGCCTTAAGTATTGTGGTCCAGGTTATGTAGCCGAAAGGCATGGTATGAATTAGAGCCTGGTAATGCAGGGGTACTCTCTGGATCCTTGAACCAGGTCTCTGTCACTGCACAGATGTCAATGTTCTCCATTCTAAGGAGTGCCTCGAGTGAGTGCATTTTGAGGTGTAGACTACTAGTATTGAGTAGCAATACCCTCAGATTTTGCTTGTATCTGTTATGGTGGTGAATTTGTCATTTGAACCTTGCCTAAGAAAGGCACTATAGAGGTGTTGACAGCCTTAGCCAGTACTGGGAATCCCAGGGGTGACAGGTGCAGGCCATCTCTGGCAAAGATTGTGGTTTGTCCATCATGTTATTCCAGGAAGACAGATACTGGATCCCCTTAGAATGACACAAGAAGTTTAGCCAATTGTTGATGTTAATCATTTTGTCATTGTACAGTGGTATAATTCTGGGTGATGGCAAGATGCTACACAGGGCTAGTGTCATACCTGCCTGGGCTACAAGATTGGACAGCTCCTCCATGTCCCTTATCATGTAGTCCAGGGAGGTACATCTCAGGTCATTCACACACACACATGGAGAATGACAGGGTCATATTTGTACTTGTTATTGAGTGATCTGAGTACATGCGTTATGTGTTGGTTCCTGGCACCATACAGGCAGCTGACAGTAACTTTCTCCTTGTGTAGCCTGGTGAGTAGAACATCAGTGTGCCTGACTATAGAGTCAGCTATGACTAGAGTGTTGGGTTTGGTGTTATGCCTTATGTGCTGTGGTTGAGTGGCACACTGGGTTTGTGGGCTATGTGTCATTTGGGTTGTGTTGGGGGGTGGAGGTTGCTTGCGTTTCTGTTTTGGAGGTCCATGTTGCTTGGGCAGGTGTTTACTGAGAGCCTACTCAAATGTAGGTGTGTGTTTTTGTTTCTATGTGTGTGTTTTGGTGGTGTAGGTTTTCAGAGACTATGTGGTGAGTGTGGTGTGGTGCAAGTGTTTACCTTCTCCTCGTGACTGTCTAGTCCAGTCTTGGATGAAGAGAGCTTTGATTCCAGTTTAGATATATAACTGCAGTAATTGGCAGCTTAATTAGTGCTTAAATTGAGTTGTGAACAACTGCTGAGCTCAAGGAAACAGACATGAGTGCTGCCACTGAAAAAATGGTTAGTTCTATGAAACAAATGTAAGCTAGAAGGCGTCCATCCAACACAGAGAGGCCTGGTCGCTCAGAAGCTTACAAACAGTTATATTATGATGGCCATGTGGCAGACACAGGCCATCACTTGCAGGATACTCAGGTGAAACTGTATTGTAGCATGCCAGGGTGCCATAGGTGTATAACACGTTTACCTGCAATAGGCATCTACATATACCCCACTAATGTCAGGTCAGTTGCATATGTGGCACCTGTCTGTGTTGTAGCAAGGCAGAACATTGTTGTTGTGCAGGAAGGTGTGGTGAGATTGTGGAGCTGATGTCTGAATGTACCCCACATAAAGGTATGCATATGTGTACATATGTCACATATGTAATATATACATATATATATTTATATCAGCATGTATGTTCAGAAATATATATATATATATATATATATATATATATATATATATATATATATATAAATGTGTATACATATATGTGCACATATATACATCACATATATTTACACACATATATATAGCTATATGCACATGTCTACATAAATACAAACACACACACAAACATATATGTCTGTACAGACATGTCCCCTATATTACTACCACAGTGATGTGTGCTATGTGTGAGGCAGCAGTACACATAGCAATACACACAGATATCTACAGCTGGCAGTGTGTGCACCATGGAGGGGTATTTCACATGTTATTCCCTTGTTGGCACCACATGGCCCCCATCTGTGAAGTATGCAATGGGAATATGGGGAAGTATGGCAGCTACACATGTGGAGGTGGTCAGGAGTGGTAGATATAGAGGACAGTCTACAGGGGTGGTATATGACACATGTGGCAGCTAAACACCGTGGATGGTGTGTGTGTTCTGTGATGTGAATGCCCCCATGGGCCCCAAATTAGCTACAATGGAAACAAGCCTCCCACCCAATGCTGCTTACAACAGCAGTCCACATCCTTAAGGTGCCTGGTCTGGAGGCTGAGCAGGACGAGCATGTTGTCCCTGTGAATGTGTACTGTGTCCTTCAGACTGATATAGTACATCCCTCATGTGTCTGTAGAGGCGGTATGGCACAGACCCTAGACCTGAGCCCAGGGGACAGGAACATGTCTGTGTGCCCTGAGGGGAGGGGGACAACATGCCCTGGGAGGTTCCACTTGCTGGTATTGCTGTAACAGTACATGAGGAGGCCCCATGTTGGGATACACAAGTGATGTGGCCAAGTATCATGGGCAGATGGTTGTGGAGAGATGGATCTGCTGGCCAACAGAACATATACATGTTATTGGGTCACTGTTATAGAATATATGGTGGTAGTAATAGTCTACACAATCCTGATACATGTCAAACACCATGCACAGATATCCCCAATAACACAGACTGACAGATGTGCAGCAATCACAGATCAGCCATACCACTGGCATACATGTCGCCATAGTAGCCCTGACAATGGCATGCAGGTGAATAGTGTGTAACAGGCCAGTAATGATAGTGTCCACACAGGGGACATGGCTACAATCACATAGCAGAAGGTGTGGTACAATACAATATCTGTCCAACTGCTAGTTAAGCCATAGCCATAACTAATGAGTTGTCTGTACAGTCTGTTGAAGCTGATATGGTGGAGGGGGGTGACAGAGATGTGTATTAAGAACTGTGGTAACCTTGCTGTATGAGTTGCTCAGACCTGTTTACACCTTTATGTCTTACAGACCCTATGGCACATGAACGTTTGCCCGCATTCTCAAATGAAGAAAACGAGATATTGTTCACATACATGATCCAGCACTACACTGTGCTGTTTGGCAGGCATTCACATGAGCTGCAAGAGTGGTCTGCCCTGTGGAAGGACATACTCCACAGGGTCAATGATGTCGGACAACTCAATCGCACATATGAGCAGGTCCGGCATCATTGCAGTGACCTGCTTTGCCATGTTCTGCTGAAGTCCAGGGGGATCACCTTGCCACAGGGGGGGGCCATGCCATCCATCCCCTCTGACATGTGTGGAGGAGCTTCTGACCAGCCTCATGCCACCTGCCAATCACAACAGTCTACAACAACTGCCGTACATTGTGGAGGTGGGTGTCACCCACACAACGGCCGAGGAGGGTGCAGGTAAGGACACAGAGCACATCAGTAGACCATTGTTGTGTAAACATCACCATTGGTACAGGTAGATCATGCATATCTAACATGTCATAGATATATTGTGTTGCTGCAGTGTAGTGATAAGCAGATGTCCAGATTTGGTAGTATTGTGGGAATGTACCATTGATGTATGGTAATAATGCACCCAGCCTATAGCATTGCCACAGGTGTGGCCACTTACCTTTCTTCTCTCACCCTCTTATGTAAGTCCCTCCAGGATAACAACAAGGCAGCAGCCTATAGTTTTATGTAAATGCTTGCCAACACAACAAGTAAGTAATGGTAATGGTATATGCCATGCACACATCTAACACACCTACCCTGAATGCATGCTGTACATGTGCATGTATTGTTGCTGTGAAATGCGCAGTCTCACAGGGGAGAGCATGATGGGGGTATTAGAAGGGTATGTCAGACAGCTGCATGCTAACATCCTGTCACTGCGGAATGTGTACACAGGGAGTAACTTACTGGTGGTAGACATGGCCTACTGTACTGACATGTTCTGAACAACACCCATATACAGTGCAACAGCAGTGTATATACCTGTAGGACAATGGCAACTGCTGCAGAGTTGCACTATGGCATAAGGCATTACAGTACTTCACATTATCATTTGGGTCTAGGCAGCAACATGTGGTGTTCAGTGTATGGGACACTGCAAAGTGACACACATGTGTAGGGCTTACTTGTCATGCATCTGCATAAGAGCAAAAGGAAGGGGGTGTCACAGCAGGACACACCAGTGCAGTGCAGCTGGCAAACTAAGGACGGTAGGAATGACTCTCTCTGTATATAGTCAGGGTCAGGACCTGTGGCAGCTGAAAGCCTAAACACACAGCAATAATGATGGCAGTGTGTGAACACCATGGGTTGTGCACATGAGTAGACCTTGCAATCGTGCAGAATAGGGGGACATGTGTAAGGCAGACTGAACATACACTGGCAAATACATATGGCCCATGCTGGTATAGCCCTGCCAGGAGCAATGACTCCTGTAGTACACACAACAAGAGGTGTGATAAACCGTCATGATAGGGGTGTGCACACATATGCCCACATGTTGTGTATGCATTGTGGTCAGCAGCTGCACACCTAACACCATCTGTAGACACTGTATGTGAAAGTACAGGACATATGTGACATACCAGGCTCATGTACTGCTAAGATATGCAGTGATGTGGTCCCATGGCAGATCATGGTTGTGTGTGTGAAATAAATAATGCTATGTACACCCCCATAGTCACGGTATGCACTGATGGTTCTCAGTATAAGACGATTGCAGTGGTCATTCATGGTTTGTTTATGTTGACAGCTGTACATCAGACATCAGGCATTCACCAATGACAAATGTCCACATGTCATCCCAGGTATGTGTTGCTGAAAAACATAGGGGCTGTGAGAAGTAAAGCTGACATAACTGACACAGTACTACACATTCCACAATGGGTTGTACACCTGTGAGTTGTGGAAAACAGTACATGGCAGGGTGCAGAACAGGTGCACAGCAATACTGTGTACATGGGTGCAGTGGTATCCAGGGGAAGGGGCATCACCTAGTGACACAGCACAAGCATCACACATATGTATACTGTTGCTAGCATGGATTAATCATAGCTGAACTGCATGTTGTTCTGTACCATATGTTCTGCATGTTGGCAGATGGGTAATAGGGTGACTGTGTGTACGATCAATGTGCAACCTCACCTGTATGTGTGTGCCTTCCTCTTGGTGGTTATGTAGGTTGCATGCAGGGTCACTCTGTTGAACGTGAGGGAGGTAGATGCATGTAGGATGCGTGTGTGCATGTGTGTGTTTGTGTGTGTGGCCATGTATGTACATGTGAATGTGGTGTGTTCAGATGGCTGTACCTCCCTTTATGACTGTGCAGGACATGGATATGGACTGCCACATTACACACCAGGAATACCTCTCATGTGTGTATTCACAGGACAGCAAATTGTATAATATGGTCTGTAGCATGGAACAGGCATCCAGAGGGAAGGTAGACTCCAGGTACACACTTAATATTGCAGTCAGCAGAGAGGTCACCTACAACCCATGTATGCAGCCCTACAGATACATTGTGGAAGTACTAGTCAACACCAGGGAGTGCATCCAAATATTACAGTTGTCACATGATGGGCTGACAGAGCAGCATATCTGGCATGTACTGAGCTTTACATACTCATGATAGACCAGTGGGAGATATTATGGATGCAACATAGTACCCCACACATATAGGTGCCATGCACATCATTTCCGGACATACAGAGGGTGCATAACAAATTACAACAGTGAAGCCATATAAATCCACCACACACAGGTCAGGCAGGTAAAGTAGCAACAGGGCTTATGTTATGTCTGCTTGTGTGGCCATTTGTAGGACTGTGATGCTAGTGAGTGTCATCAGTGTGTGTATGTTAGCAAGTGTGACACAGGGTGGGGTAACACATGGACATACAAGTGGGACTGACTGTACAGCTATTGACAGGTAGATATAATGCAGGTGTGTGTGTGTGTGTGTGTGTGTGTGTGTGTGTGTGTGTGTGTGTGTGTGTGTGTGCGTGTGTGTGTGTGTGTGTGTGTGTGTGTGTGTGTGTGTGTGTGTGTGTGTGTGTGTGTGTGTGTACTGTTAGGCAATGATGTACAGGTTTTAAAGTGCGTTTATTGTTCTCCTCCACAGGTAGCAAGGTGGGTCACATTCCCTCCTGCAGCCGATCTGATGTAGGTGTCCATACAGACACAGATGATGATGATGATGATGATGATACTAATGGTGAGGTACAGGTTGAACTGTCAGGGGACAACACTGTGCATATATTTGACATCCCCCCCTTTTCAGCACCACACTCCCACACACAGTTTCAGTGCCTATATGCACCCCATCACCAGTGGCCATAGTGGAGGGACAGCTGGCGTTTAGTGCAAGTGCACAGGTAAGTGTGGTGACCATGCCTACTGTGTCCAGTCACAGCAGGCATAGCCGGTTGCCAGCTGGGCAGCACATAGGCAGATGTCCCAAGATGCTCGTGGTAGGGCAACTGGACATCATGCCCCTGGTGGAGGCAACATAGGTGCTACCACCAGACGCATGTTTCAGGCTGTCATGGTGGTGCAGGCATGTACATTACACTACCACAGAGAGGCCCTCAGGCTGTAGAGGGCTGCTCTCACATCATCAAATGACAACGCCCATGAACTTGCTAGTGCCATCCGTGGAGTAAGTGAGTTCATGGATAGATGGTCTGGTGAGATGATGACCCTCATTGACCGAGGTCTGTCCATGCTAGAATGTGTGGTGGGAGTGGTGCGACATCTGTGTGGACGTAGAGCAGCAACACCATCAGCTGGTAGTCAACGTGGACATGGCAGGACACCAAGGGGCTCCCATAGTGATAGTAGCACCCCTGGAAGTGTGGGGGGGTGTGTTGTCCACACCACACCACAGCAGGCCACGTTCACGTGGTACTGGCGCCTGTTACCAGCGGACAAATGTCATCTGAAGGTGAGAGTAACACATCAAGGGCAGTAGCTGGATGTGCCCAAGGAACACCTGGCAGGTGCAGTCCACGTGTCCATGGCTGGAGGCATTGAAATGCACACTCTGCCAGGTATGGTCTGCAGCTGTCCATAAACACCTGTGTAGGGCAGCCACATGGCAGAACTGTGTGCATGCATACCCACACCCTCTCAAAAGCACACCTAGGGCAACCTCATACTTACACACACCATATCACCTCTGCCAGATCCCAGGAGTACACCTCTCACCCACACGCATGGTGTCAAATGTATGAGCCACCCTTGGCCTCTAGCAAACCAACATCACACCCTGTGCATATGATGATACCTGTGACTCATCTTGTCATATCATCGCGATGCAGAGACAGGGAGATTCTATTCTGATGCACACGATGACTGTACAACAACAGTGTACAGTAGTACTGCATGTTGTTGGGTTGGGTGTGAGGGTGTAGGTGTGGGGCAGTTTGTCAGCAGTGGCAATGCATAGCAATGATGTAAGGTAAACTGCTTAGTTGTGGTCGCTATATGGTTATGTTATTGTGTTGTACCAGTTGTTGTATAGGTACCAGTGTGTCCAGTCATATTCCACAAATAAGGTGATTCACACATGGGGTATATGACATTATACAGACTATGATAAATCAGTATAATATCCATACCACACACACTCCTCACACACATCACTCACACAGTAACTGTACATACACTGGTCCATTTGTCTGCTGTGGTATGCCCTGTGTCCACAGACATGTGACAAAAACTGGTACCAATATGTGACCAGCAATAAACATACATATACACAGGCCAGCATACAACATCACAATCTACAACAGTCTGTGCCTGCATCAACAACAGTCTGTGCAATACACAGATTGTCTTCAAATCCCTAACTCAGGGTTTCAAATCCCTAACTCAGGGACCTGCAAACTGGCTGCTGTACTGTTGTACTGGCTCTAACAATTTGATGTGCTGGGGATCACAAATGTTTGACCCACACACAACACACAAAGAATCCACACACACACAAAATCACACACATAAATGGGAAAATGTTAGGTATTGCTCTGATACAATTAGTTCTGTCATATATAGTATAACAATATTTGAAACCTTATATGCAGTGTTATCTTCATATTAGGGGTCAATTAGTTGTTGTGGTTCCCAATGACTTTACTTTGGTGAGAGAGGGAACAGACATGACTCCTGGGATACTGAAGGCTGCAGACTCCTGCCATATGTACACAAACAACAGTACTGTACACACAACCACAGAATGCCCAGGCTATGTCCTCAAATATAACCCCTACTATACATAACATGTGTAGCATAACCCCTACTATACATAACATGTGTAGCAGTCTGATATCTCACTGGCTTGTTATCAGCTATGCTGTCAATAAATATGGTGTACAGAACATATGCACCCCCTACTGCATGACATATGTACAAAGGTTAACAGGGTTGTGGCTGGAGGCACAAACACAGGGCCAATATTGACATGTTGCTGTGATGACCTCATACATTTCCTGTCGTAACAGGATGTGATGCAACATATGTCCTTTGAGGGATATAAAGTCAGTACTTCTCCCGGCTGTCACCATCTACTGACTGCAATCCTCACACTACCTTCTGCAGTTGAAAGATAGGTGCTCTGTGGGTAACACAAGGAACCACACACTGCCCAGTCTGCAGATGACCCTACAGATGGGGATTCCTCATAAACATAGCACTGACATGACAAGTATTAAAACATGTAGGACAGCCATATCCACACACACCCTGTTAAACCAAGATTAACCCAACTGCAGTATAGCAGCAATTACAGTCTGTAGTCAGGACATGCACATCCCCCTCCTGTGTGTTGGCCTGTTTCCACAGTGTATGTTGTCAGAGGTAAGTCCCCAATCCATCTGTGATGCTGTTTGCCAAACAACAGATCTAGTTCCTGCTCGCAGTGACTGAAAAGGCCCAACACCAACATGATGTTCCTAGATATTGGAGTGTGTTTCCATGCAATTGGCTATGAGAATGTTACCACAGTTGTTCCACATGCAATCATCTAGAGGAGGGCTGTAATCTGTGCAGAGGCCATCAGCTGATCATGAACATCACTGACAATATACATGCCATTGCCTAAGCATAGCAGGTGTAAGTCTCCACATCCACCAGAGAGGGAGTGAGAGAGGCAGACAGAGGCAAAGATAAGTCAGGGTGGGTTGGGAGAGTAAATGGTAAGCATGCTTGTGTCGCACACCTACCAGTCCAGGGTATTGAACCCATGACTGAGTATGTACTGATATCACATCGGTTATCCCTGCATGGTGGATATTGTGAATTATGCAAGGGGCACCATATAAGAAAGTTTAAAAACACACTCTCATTGGGTTCAGTTGTTACACACTCACAACCACATCCACACAAGACACAAATGACAAATATCAACACATTATGACACACACACCTGTCACATCTGGGATTAGAACCCCTACCTAACTAGTTATTACACTACAGCACTATGCCATTATACAACACACCACAGAGAATAGTGGAGTATTCTTTCCCTAAAGGTTTATTTCACAGTGAGTGATATCAGCAGGGCTGTCAAAGTAGGGCGAATGAATTGCAGTGAGTGTGACTAGCCAAACATGCATTGCTCTCTACACAGGCATAGGTACAGACACAAAAACATCCACAACTCTCATGTGTAAGAATAGAACCCCTACCAGAGTTCTATATCACACTACAGCATTACGCTGTTATAGCACGCACCACAGAGACTGCTGGAGTGCCCTTTCCCCAAAGGTGTACCTCACAGTGATTGACATCAGCAGGATTGCCAGAGTAGGGCATTTTAATTGTATTGAGTGTGACTAACCTAAATTGCCCTAATTAGTCTGTATGCATTAACCGCTGTTCTGGCCAGAACAAAAATAACCTGCCTTTGCAGGTCATGAACCCAGGACGCTGTACACTATAGTCACAGTAACTAGCCACTAAGCCATCACAATAGTACATGGAACAGCGGTTCCATCAATGTAATCCACCATAGCCTAATCAAACTGAACATATGAAAGGAATGTATAAACAGTTCATAGGTTTATAGGTTCATAGATTCATACTAGGCTATCTGCCCTAGGGCATTTATAAGCCTAGCCAGAGTGTGTTTGGCTTTCGCCATCCATTTTAAATTAATTTTGCTATGCCCTTTTTCAAGGTTAGTATACTGTGCCTTTGTCTAACAGTGACACAGAAGTGATACCCAGGGTAAACCTACGATCTCCCATCCACTCATTAAGATTCCTCTTGAAGAGAGTCAATGAGGGACTCTGCCTAACCTGGACTGGGATTTTATTCCAGAGTGAAGGGAGTCTCTGGGTTATGAATCTGTCCCTCCAGCATGTCCTATTTATTTCAGTGCTGAGGTTCAAGTCTCTCGAGTGCATAGCTTGATGGGATTTGGATTTTCTGAGGTGCAGCATGTCCATTAATTCCGGGTTGGACATGGCTTTATCCATCAGGCACAGATCGCCTCTGAGCAGGCGGTATGCCACTGAGTAGAGCTGGAGTTTCTTTAACTGGGCAGCATATGGCATCTGTTTGAGCCCTTTGATCCTCTTGGTGAGGTACTTTTGGGGTCTTTCCAGTTGCTGCAGGTGTCTGGTAAGGTACATCCCAAAAGGGGCATTGTACTCAATTATGGGCCTGATGAGGGATGAGTAAAGAGGCACGATGACCTCCCCTGATCTAGATGTGAATCTCGCCATGATTAGGTGGGCTATATAAAATGTTTTTCTAACCACTTTGGCCACGTGGTTGTCAAATGAGAGATTGCTATCAACTTGGGTCCCCAGGTCCCTAATTACTTCTTCTGTACTTAATGGATTACCACCTATGTGGTAATTTGTGGGCACTTTGTTTTTGCCAAAGGGGATGACTATACACTTTTTGGCATTTAGCTTGAGGCCATGGCTCTGGCACCAGTTGTCTGTTTCTATGAGGCCCTTTTGGAGGATGCTTGTGTCGGCTGGAGAATCGATTATGGTGCCCAGTTTGCAGTTATCTGCAAACTTGGTCAGCCACAATCCTTCCATGTTGGCCTGTACCTCCGAGAAATATATACCGAACAAGAGAGGTCCCAGGACTGAGCCTTGTGGGACGCTACTTGTAAATGGTTTGGAGTCTGACATGGCTCCAGCAATTCTAACCATGTGGGTTCTGTCCTTGAGCCAGTTTGCAACCCATCTAGTGACATAGGGGTTTATATTTAAGCTGGTGAGCTTATCTATAATGCCCGAGTGGGGTATTGTATTGAAGGCTTTTGCGAGGACCAGGTAGGCTGTGTGGACCACCTTCCCTCCAATGGCCTTGGTGACTGTTTCAAAGAAATTGACCAGGTTTAAGAGGCAGGATCTGCCCTTAACAAAGGCAAACTGGGTAGAATCCAGTGTCTGTAGGTCCTCAATATCTTTATTTATGAGGTCCATGATGATCCTTTCCATAGCTTTGCAGACCAAGCTAGTCAGGCTTATGGGGCGATAGTTTCCAGGATCCATTGAGTCACCACCTTTGTGGAGAGGGACCACTGTTGCTGTATGCCACTCTTTGGGTACATATCCTGTAGTAAGGCTGAGACTGAACAGTAGTTTTATGTTTGTGTTTAGCTCTTCTTGGAGTTCATGTAGGATGCAGCCCGGGACACCGTCTGGTCCCATTGATTCTGTGTTTTTTGCTTTGGAGAGGGCGGCCCTTACCTGAGCATCTGAGATGTCAGGGGGGCAGCACTCTGCTGGGATAGATATTTGCCCTTTTGGTGGGGGAGTTTGCACTGAAACCTGTCAGCTAGCGTTGGCAAATCTGTGGGTTCGATGTATTTTTTATCATTTTGGAGTAATTCTGAGCATATCTGGGAATTCCCACCCAGGTTCCTAACATAACTAAAGAAAGCCTTGTGATTATCCTTAGTGTCCTGTGCAATTTTTCTCTTGAAGCTGGCCTTAGACGATTTTATGAGTGCCCATAGTTTTTTGTAATACTGGTCAGAGATGCCTTCCCTTTTGGGGATTTTGCTCTATCATGTAGTAGCTTCCTCCTTCTATTGTATAGTTTGTTTATGGCTGGGGTCCACCAGACAGGACGTCTGCCTTTGGAGGATTGGGTCTTGTTTTTATTTGGGATTGCATGATCCATGCATTCCTGAAGGTGTTCATAGAATGTGTTTATAAACGATTCTGCGGTCTGGGCCGTATTTTCCACAGGCTGGGGGCTTTGAAGGATTCCACCTTGGTTTTGAGGAGTGTGAAATTTGCTTTAGAGAAGTTTTTCACTGTGGTTTTCTGGGCAGGGGGTGGGGTCGGGATGTGAATATCCAGTGAGATTAGTTTATGGTCTGATCTTACCAGTGAGGGATACACTTCTGGTCTGGAGCATAGAGTCCCCATGTTGGTGATGATCAGGTCCAGTATGTTTTCCCCTCTTGTGGGAGTGGTAACAAGTTGTTCCATAGCATTTGAGTTTATAAATTCTAGGAACCTTTGGGCTAGGGTGTTGGAGCTAGAGTTATGCTCCCAGTCTATGTTTGGGTAGTTGACGTTGCCCATAAAAGACATCTCCAAGGCCAACTTCATGCTACTCAAGGCAGAAGTGACAATGTTTGTGACACCCATGGAGACAGGAGCTGACAGTTCAACTGATGAATCCTGGACTATGGCACTGTATGAGCACAGCCACTTGTGCATGATTCCTGACATCCCACACAGAACCACGATGCTCACTTCCCAAATAATCAAGCCAGTCTGGTGGTCTCCTGCCATTTACAGAGTATACAACAGACGGTAGACGCTGTTGAAGAAAAAAGGGTAATCCAAGGATGCAAACAACTCCCTTACCAGCCCCAGTAAGACATTGAGATCCCTCATGGAATCCTCCAAAACAGGTTACATAACTATAATTGACACAGATTCCACAGACAACCACACAGCATTCTATATTTATGTCCGTATTCTAACTGGCAATGCTCAGAAGTGCTCTGAGCTGCAACAGAATGGCATTACATAGACTGCTCACACGGAATGTGCCAATATCCTGGCAAATTGATTTAGTGCCACATTCACTCCCTCACACCCCCAAAAGTTCCCATGTCAATACGAAAAGGGTACCATTGCCCAGTTATCATGGCCACACAGGCAGAAAATGCACTACCCACAGCTAAGAATACAGCATCCATGGGACCAGATGACATCCTGGGTTGTGTACTACATGAACTACAAAATGGAATGGCAACTCACTTAACTGTCACATGTAATCATAGCCTCGCATCAGGCCTGGTGCCCACTGAGTTAGCTGCTGAATTGCTTAACCTGTGTGGACATTGCTTAGCTGCGCGCAAACCCATGCAAACTTGCTTACAATTGCTATAGAATACCTTAATTACTGTGTATCCAACAGGCTGTGTTCTGCCCAGCAACAAAATAAACAGCTCTAGCAAGGCTCAAACCACGGACACTGCACACCCTAGACAAAGTGATTTCCCACTAAGCCATTTCAGATACAAAGAGATTAGATGCTTTCAGAAACATATCATCCAGTCCAGTCAAGCAACAGTACAAAGAAAGTATAACAACATCTAGATGTATGTGTGTACCTATATTAATATTTAAACAGATACATGTCTAGATATATATATATATATATATATACACACACATATATATATATATATATATATATATATATATATATATATATATATCTATAAGTAGGGCATTTGAAATGTACTGTGAGTGAGTAGCCTATGATGCATTCCTCCATACACAGAGATTGGAATACACACTAAACATCCAGAACTACCATGGGTGGAGATGGAACCCTACCACAGTTCTAAATCACACTCTAGTAGTACACAGTTACAGGATGCGCTACAGAGATTACTGGGCTATGATTTCCCCAGAGGTGTATTTCTAGGTGTGTGACATCAGCAGCCTTGCCAAAGTTGAGTATGTGTATTGTACGGGGTGTGACTGGGCTAAAAAGCATTCACTCTACTCAGTTAGACACACACACACAAGCACACAGTCCCCAGGTCTGGGGTTAGAATACCTACCTAACTACTTTATCACACTACAGCAGTACGCAGTTACAGGACATGCTACAAAGATTACTGGGCTATGATTTCCCCAGAGGTGTATTTCTAGGCGAGTGCCATCAGCAGCCTTGCCAAAGTTGTGCATATGAACTGTATGGAGTGTGAGTAGCCTACAAAGCATTTCTCTCTACACAGTCAGAGACCGAGAGACAGGCACACAAACACACACTCACACAGTTTCCAAGTCTGGGGTTAGGACTACTACCTAACTAGTTTATCACTACAGCATTACACAGTTATGGGACGCGCCATGGGGATGACTGAGCTACAGCTCTCCCAAAGGTGTAGTTCACATTGGATGACCTCAGCAGGCTTCTCATGATACTGCTATGGGGAGGCAGTGTGTGCATGGGCTGTAACCCATTCATGTAGGGGTTAACATGTCACATGCGGGCGCACACTGGGTCATATGCCACAGGTACGTGTATACAGCTAATAGATGACTACTTCCTTGTACAGTCATGTTACACAGCTGGCATGTGCAACACGCCATTATGCTGACAGATACTGGTGGCTATTATCTGCATTGAGTGACACCTGCACTTCATGTGTTTGGGGCCCTTTGGCTGTGTGCTGGGTGGGACAGGCCCAGATGGCTCCTTGTCACGGTCACCCTCTTTGACACATCTATGTCCATCTACCTTTGGCTTATTATAGTGTGTTGTCCTTACATATATGTCTGTATTCCTATCCACTGTGTGTGCAAGGCAGGAGTGGTGCATACTGACATGTGTCTGCACTAAGAACTGAACTGCTAGATATGTCTGGTCCACTGGTATTTGCTGACATGGCCTTCATGTGTTTAAGTGTGTGAGCATGCCCAATATGGACTTTCAGTATGTTGTTAACTGACATTGCCTTCATTCTCCAAAGTGTGTGAGCATGCCCAGTATGGCCATCTATATTGCATGTGTGGATCAAGTCCGGGTAGTTTGTACTGCGGTGCTGACCTTTGTGTTGTACACCGACAGGTAGCATGCTGTGTCTGCAGAGTATACATCAGTCATTTGGCATTGACTGTTGCTACATTTCTGCATAGCGGCGGGGGACACCAAACTGTTTCTACATTTCTACACAGGGGTGGAGGGGCACACCTGACTGCTACTATAAGTGTACATAGGATGGTGGGGCACACCTTACACTTTTACACAGTTGCTAGGACTATACTGGTATGTCAGGTACACCATTTCACTCTGTGGTTTTACCTATCATGCTGGCTAGAGGCATACCAGTGTACTACAGATCGTAGCTTTCACTACCTACATATTAGTTTCTGGCTTCCTAGCCTTCACAACTTACATCCAAATGGCTGGCCTGCTGTAGTCTGTCTGTGTAAAGCTGGGGTAGGGGTTACCCATGGAGCTCATTCAGAGGCCATAGTACAGCATTTGTTTGTGTTTGTCTACACCTTTCCTGCTGGCTGTGACTGTTGTTGGGTATGTGCCCCCCCCCCGATTGTCATGTGTGAGTCACTTACCTTGTGGGTGTCCCAGTATTGAGGGTGGTGATGCAGGGCTGCCTATGGTGGATGCACATAGTACACTCCCTATACATGGATGAGCACAGGTAGTGTCATGTTTGGCATCCCTTTTACTGTATGTACGAGTCGGAGAGAGGTGTCATTCCCTGGAACCCTATTGTGTCAGTGCATGTGCTATGCGTTGCCTCTTTGCCAAGGCCAGGGCATACTGGGCACACCTCCTTCTGTCTACTGGGGCAGGCTCAGGTTGTTCCTCCTCAGATTCACTCTACACCTGTGCAGGCCTTGGCATTGGTGGGGGGATGTGTGGCCCTGCCCCATGCTGTTCCTGCTGCAGCTGTTTCCGCAGGATCATATTGTGTAGCATGGCACATACAATGGCAATTTGGGTACATGTAGTTGGTGAGTACTGCAAGGCTCCACTGGATGTGTCCAGGCACCGGAACTGTAACTTGAACATCCCAAACACATGCTCTATTATGATTCGTGTTTGTGCGTGTGCGTCATTATGGGGTTCTTGTTCATGTGTGTGTGCATTTCTGATAGGTGTCATCAGCCATGGCTCCAGTGCGTATCCAGCATCCCCCACTAGGTGACCGTATGGGATGTCCCCATTGGCAAATGCCTGGTACAGCTGCGTCAGATGCCAGATGTGGGAATCGTGGTAGCTTCCAGGGTAGCCAGCACACACATTCATTATTATACCCTGGGCATTTTACACAACCTGGCAGTTGATGGAGGGGAAGCCCTTGCGGTTGATGTAGACCCTACCCCGCTCACCTGGTGGTGCTTTAATGCATATGTGCGTGCAGTCTATTGCACCCACTACCTCAGGATATTCTGCTATTTGGTGGAAGAGATGCATATTGCTGGCCAACGCCTCACGGATGATGGGGAAATATACATGCTCACTGACATGTGCTGACATGGCATCCAGGAACTGGTGGAGTACCCTGGATGCTGATGCCTGTGAAATACCCATCATATCCCCAGTTGGCCTTTGGAAGGTACCTGTAGCTAGTAGTCTTAGGCATACCTTGGTATCCACTGGTATGGGTTCCCCCTCTGTTAGTTCTGTGTGTGAGGCGTGGCCGGCACAGCTCAACAATTTGCTGTAGGAGGTCCCTGTCCACCCTATAGCGCTCCACTATCTCCAGCTCATGTAGCCCTTGGTAGGTTACCCTGGGTCTGTACACTCTTCTCCGTCTCCTCACTGTGGGTTGCTCAGCAGCATTCACATCCTCACCACCCTCAGCCTCTTGCACATGCTGGTTTATGATAGCAAAAGCAGCCCCTAACATTTTTTCTCTTGCTTTCGTTTTGTAAAATGTCCCCATCTGTATACACTGGTGGTGCAGAGTTTTTGGGAAAAACAAGGGGGAAAGGTCTTTGCATAGTTTATAGTGGTGTGCTGTGCTAGGCTGGTGTGCTGTCTGTGTAATTGGCTGATTATGATACATTTCACCTGTCAGCTAAGCTAGTTCTCCTTGATTACCTTCCTACTGCTGTTTTCCCTTCCCATTGCCTCCCTGTTTAAGCCTGTGTGTCCGCCGTGCAAACGGAGTGCTCATATGTGCACAGAGCTGCTTTTTCCTGGTTTAACTTCCTTTTTCTTCCTGTAAAACCTGGTGAGTGGCGCGCACACCTGCTTACACTTTGTAAAGTGTTCTAGGCAGGTTTAGACACACCCCTTGCTTAGCTGTGCTAACCTAGGAGCAATCCCGAGCCACAGGTCTGTAATCCACTTACAGTATGCCTGACACCCCCCCCCCAATGATGTCACCTATATCCTAGTCTTGCACCCAGCTATTTATACTCTTACACTCTTGGGACCTGCCTCATACCCTGGGAATATCTGGGATTCACTAACTTTCCCTCATTTGCATAGAATTGCCTGCTAATTACATGTCCCACACTGAGCCTCCCCCTTAGCAACTACTACTCACTGGCCAGGTTGTCTTTTGCCTGCCATTGACTTGCATGGCAGAATACCTATTTTTGTTGGAATGCTAATTTTCAGTTTATTTTCTTATTTTACCCCCCGATCCAGTTTGCGCGTCACTTCCCTATGCTAAAACAGCTGAGAGTTGTTTTATTTATTTTTTAAACAGTTTGCAATGCCAATGGCCTTCTACTTGGCCATTGGCATGCTTCCTCAATAATATGCAGCCTTTATTTGGAGCTGTCATAGCTCCATTTTGAAGTCTGCAGAAATGTACTCAGTTACTAACTGAGTACATTTTGAAGATTGCACTTGTCTTGCACAGATGGCTGCCAGCTTCCTGGATCACATATTACCCTAATTTGCATGGTTTTCACCTGCAAATGAGAGTAATTTGCATACAGGAGCTCGGTCCATGCAGGATTAGCCTAAGAGCTCACGTGCACTTCCCGGGAGCTCGTTCCTGGATCGCATATCGGCCATATTGCCGAAAATAGCTCTTAAACTAATCCGGCACGCTATAAAGGGCTTCGTAAATCTGGGGGTTTGAGTCTATAAATGTGACACATTTGCCCAGCTCTTGGCTCAGTTCCACAGAGCTCATAAATGCTTGGCGTCCTCACCGGTGTTCTCATTGTCTGGCTTGCATCTGGCAACATCCATGCTAAGTACTTTAAATTGAAGTGGTGTACTTTTCAAAGCTATTTCTGAAGACTGCTGCTAGATTTTTAAATTATTTATTGTGTTTTTCTTCATTTTTATCACTGTAAATGTATTTGCTTTTCTAACTGCTGCTAGTGTGCTTTGAAATCACCTTAAATTCATTGTCCTCTCCCACAATTACTTTTTTAGGCACTGTCAAACTGACAATCCCTCCAACATTGCAAAACCACTTCAACTGAATCTAGAGGTGTTACTGTTCAATGCCAGGAGCCTAAATTCTAGTCCCTTCAGTCCCTCTTTACTCTGGAAATATGGACATCTGTGCAGTTACTGAGACATGGTTTAAAGCTGAGAACAGTACCCCCGCATTGCATGGCTACAGTGTCTTCCACACATTTACACAGCAGCTACTACTCAGGCAGGGACAAAAGGTGGAGGTGTCTCAATATATATTAACAACAAACTCACCTCAAGACTAGTCAAACAGGATGATGCACTTGAGCTTCTCGAAGTGCCATATAGTACAGTTTTGTACCTACCATAAATGTAGATGTTCGAGTGCTAATACAGCTGCAGTCATAAAAGATGGGTCATCGGCTGAATTTCAAAGTCTAGGTCTTCTTCAGTTTTTCTTGCCCCAGATGTCAGATGTCCCCAGAAGGAAGGAAAAACATAAACTTATGTAATAATGCAATGCAATATAATCAAAAAACAGTAGTGTGCAAGCAAATACACCATAAAAGAATACCCCAGTCAGGATGTATGAGGAGGTGTTTGTAATAAGGCCTGTTCCAAGAGGGATGGAGGGAGGGAGAACATCTACATTTATGGTAGGTACAAAACTGTACTATGTTCATCGTGCATACAGCTGCAGTCATAACAGATGGGTAGAATCCCAAAGCTAAAAAAGGGGTGGTAGGCACTACTAGATTTAGAGTATAGTGGAAGGTACTAGTGCTTAGGGAAAGTATGTACAGAACTCCAAGTAGCTGCTTCCAAAATATCCTTGTTAGGAACCCCCCTGAGGAAAGCTGCAGAGGTAGCTGTGGCCCTTGTGGAGTGAGATCTGATGCTTGCAGGTACATGTTTTCCATGGAATGAGTAACAAAAGCGTATGCAGTGGGCTATCCATTTTGAGATTGTCTGTTTGGAAATAGCCTTTCCTTGAGCACCTGTAGCATAGGACACAAAGAGTTGCTCTGATTTTCTGAATGGCTTTGTCCTGTCCAAATAATAATGAAGTTGCCTGTGAATGCCAAGGAATGTAGTAGTTTTTCCCCTTTGTTTTGTGGGTTAGGATAAAAGGTAGGTAAGTGGATAGTCTGATTCAAGGCTACACTGGATACTACCTTTGGCATAAAGGAAGGGTTGGTTCGTAAGGAAACTCTGTCCTGATGGAAAATGATGAAAGGTTGCACAGCCATGAGGGCTTGAAGTTCCAAAACCCTGCGTGCTGAGGTGATAGCCAGAAGGAAGGCTGTTTTCCATGATAAATATTGCAGTTCTGTTGAAGCAGCTGGCTCAAATGGAGGCAGGGTCAGTTTTTCTAAAATGAAGTTGAGGTCCCAAGCAGGTACTGGTGGTTTCCTTGGGGGTTTTATATTCTTAGCCCCTCTGAGGAACTGTCTTAAGAGTGGATGAGAGAATAAAGGAGGATCAGTGTTGTATTGTGCAGAAATGGCTGAAGCATGGATCTTGATGGAGGAGAAGGAAAGTCCACTGTTTAACATCTCAGCTAGGTACTGCATTCTGGCCCTTTTTCTGATTCCAGGCACAAAACCATTTCCATTTGTAGGCTTTTCTAGTAGAAGGTCTTCTGGCCTCCAAGATGACATCCTGCACTTCCTTGGAGAGGAGAATCTGTTGGGAAATCAAGGAATCCTCCATGCGGCTAGATTGAGGGTTTTCAGCTGACTGTGGAGAGTTTTGAAACTGTGCTGGGTCAACAGAAGAGGCACTAGAGGCAGGGTCCAAGGCTCTTCAGAAGTGGATACCAGTGTTGTCTTGGCCAGTCTGGAGCAATGAGAATCATCTTTGGCCTCTCTGCTCTGGCTTTTAATAGAACTTTGGGCAGCAGAGGAAGAGGTGGAAAGGCATAGACTGTCAATGTTGTCCAATTGAAAGAGAGTGCATCCACTTTCCAGGCCTGTGGATGATAGGTCCTTGAGCAAAATTTTTCCAGTTCAAAGAGATCTATGTCTGGCCTCATGCCTGAATTATCTTTAAACTTGAGGATGCAACTTCCATTCATGTGGGTCTGTCATAATTCTGCTTAGGTTGTCTGCCAGCGTTTTTCCTTCCTGGTAGGAATTGTGCTTGAAGTTGTTCCAAAGGGTCATGGCTAGTCTGCACAGGGGGTATGAATGAGTTCCTCTCTGTTTGTTTATGTATCACATCACTGTGGTGTTGTCTGTCCTTATTAATAGCTGGCCTGGATGCAGTAGGTCTTTGAAGGCCATAATAGCCTTTGATTGATGTGTAGGTGCTTCTCCTTTTGGGACCATTTGCCCTGAATGCACTGATCTGTCATGTGCACCCCCCAGGCATAGTCCGAGGTGTCTGTTATGATGATTTGATTTGCTGGAGGCATGCAGAAGGGGAGGCCTGTGTTTCTTTGGCATGCTTGAGCCCACCACAGAAATTCCTTTTGAAGACATGGAATAAGTGGTATAATTGTTTCCAAACTGTGTCTGTGTTGAGACCATAAGTTTTTTAGGTACCATTGAAGTTTCCTCATATGCAGCTTTGCACATGGGATCAGGAGGATGCAAGATGCCATGAATCCCAGAGCCTGCAAAATTTTCCTTGCAGTCAGCCTGGTGAAGTTTGCCATTTTTCTGAAGTATTGAGATAGTTGCCCTTGCTTCTCTGGCATGAGGTAGGCCATCTGGGTGTTTGTATCCAAGCTGGCACCCAGGAAAATTATTGTATGAGAGGGTATTAGTTTTGATTTCTTTTTGTTGACTGTGTAACCCAGAAATTTCAACAACTTTATTACAAACGCCAGATGTTTCAGAAGTATGTGCTTGCTGTCCGCTTGGATCAAGCAGTCGTCCAGATATGGGTATATTTGTATCCCTTGAAGTCTGCAGAAGGCAATTACTGATGCCAGGCATTTCGTAAACACTCTGGGTGCAGTAGATAAGCCAAAGGGCAATGCAGAGAATTGATAATGGGTTGAACCTGCAAGAAATCTGAGGTATCTTCTGCAAGAGTCCCAGAGACTCCCTACACTATGGAACAGAATCCCAGTCCATGTGAGGCAGAGCCCCTCACTGACTCTGTTTCAGAAATCTTTGACGAGTGGATGGGAGATCGTAGGTTTACCCCGGGAATCATCTCTGTATCACTGCTGGACAGAGGCACAGCAAACTAATGGGTATAGTATTCTCATCCTAAGGGGTGGTGAAAGCCACACACACTCTGGCTAGGCTTTTAAATGCCCCAGGGCAGCTAGCCTAGTATGAACCTATGAACCTATGAACCTATGAACCTATAATCTTGTCTGATAGGGACATGCAGGTATGCCTCCTTGAGGTCCAGTGTTACCAGCCAAGACTCCTTGCCCAGCATGGGAAGAAGCTGCTGTAATGTGAGCATCTTGAATTTTAGTATGAGTAGATATGTGTTTAGGATGGATAGGTCCAGAATAGGTCTCCAATCTTTGTCCTTCCTTGGTACCAGGAATAGTCTGGAATAAAAACCTTGACCTTGTTCTTTTGCAGGTACCTCTTGAATAGCTTTCATGTCCATGAGAGCTAAAATTTGTTTTTGTGCCTCTGCCCTTTGATTTTGTGGCAGGTTTGGCAAGGTCTCCAATCTTTGTCCTTCCTTGGTACCAGGAATAGTCTGGAATAAAAACCTTGACCTTTTTCTTTTGCAGGTACCTCTTGAATAGCTTTCATGTCCATGAGAGCTGAAATTTGTTTTTGTGCCTCTGCCCTTTGATTTTGTGGCAGGTTTGGCATGCCTCTCATTTTTGGAAGGGTGCAAAAGTGAAATCTGTAGCCTCTGACTATAATATCCAGGATCCATTTGTCTTTTGTCACAATATGCCAATTTTTTGAAAATAAAGTCAGTTTTCCGCCTAAAGGTGCTGCCATTAAAGCTTTGCTTGGCATGCAGAGGGGAAGGTCATTGTGTCTGCTTTCTGAATGACTGTGATCTATCTTCTCCACCTCTTGGTGTAGGTGATTGCCATTGTCTGCCTCTAAATGATCCTTGAGATTGCCCTCTACCACTCGGGCGCCTGTATCTACCTGTTTGAGGTCTGTCCATGGTGGGAAAGGACCAATTTTTTGAAGGCCAGTTTCTGCTGAAATGTGGAGGTCGTACCTGTAGGAAATCTTTCACCGTTTGCATTGATCTTGCCTTTTCCTCCATTTTCTTTAGTACCTCCTCAGCTTTAACACCAAACAATACATCTTTTTGAAGAGATGCATCTAGTAATTTAGCTTTGACATGATCTGGTAAGGTTTGCTCTTTGAGCCAAGCATGTCTTTGTATGACAGACTCTGTTACAGCAGCTCTACATGAGGCCTCTAAAGCATCAAAACCACATTGTAAGGTATGTTTACCCACTTGCTCTGCACTATGCAACAAATCCTGCAACTCCTTTACATCTGGTTGCTCAGGTTGTGTCATTTTGGTTTTCAACTGAGATAACAAAAACTGTTGATACTTTAACATATGGAACTGACAGTTTAATGCCCGCATGGTTAAAGTGGCCGAGGTGTATACCTTTTTCCCCCACCTTTCTAAAGCTCTGGAATCTCCCTCTGAAGGTAATGGGTTTTTGGCTGTAGAGGCCTTAATTCCCTTGGGACCCTGTGAAATAGTTTCTGGGTCAGCAGCATGGCTTTTGTAAAGGAATTGGTGTGAATCAGGAACCCGGTAATACCTATCAGGTTTAACAGGAGCTGGAGGTAAGGAATCTGGGTTGAGGCTGGCTTCTGTGTACACATCATCTAGAATATCCAAGACAGGAGGGATAGCCAGAGGCCTGTGCTGAGGAAGCAAAAGAAAATCCCTGAGCCTTTTCTTGGAATCTGAGTAATCTTGACCTTCCCAGTGAAAGTGTTCCCTCAAGGTGTGTAAGGTTTCCCTAAAAGAATAGTCCTCGGGGGGGGGGACCGAGGGGATGGATTCCTCAGCATCAGAATCTTCAAAAGAGGAATATGAATATTCCTGGTCCTCAGAATGTTCTGAGGTAATAGAGGCTTGGTCTGAGGAAGGGTAGTCTTCCTCCAATCTGGGCCTTTTGCCTGAGGGAGGTTGAGAACCCCTGATAAGAGAAATCAAATCCTCAGCCATTTTGAGCATCTGTTTTTTAGGCATGGGTTCCTGAGAGGGGCTCTGTGGAGCTTGTCTTTTAGTTTTCATGGCTGCTTTAGATTTTGTGAAAGCCTTAATGGAAAAAGAGGAAGGCCTGAAGACACCTTGAGAGCTGGCAGGCCTGTCTAAACTCTGTGTTTCCCCGCCAAGGGTGGCGTCGGTATCTGTAGTCGGAGTGGGCGCCGAGGAGCCTGCGACCTCGGGCACAGAAGACACCACTAAAGAAGCGTCATCGGTACTCAGGGGCTGCGTAGGCACCTTGCTGAGAACCGGAGCACCTGTAGCTGGCTTTAGCATGGTGTCGGTAGAAGTCGCGGACCTCGTATGCCGGTCCTTATCTTTGCGTCTTTACTCAAAAAACTGGAGTGGTTATCCGGCGACACATCTCATTAAACTTTTTACCAAAATAGTGTTGAGCAAACTCCACCCGACTTGTTGAATCTAGCACAAAAGAATGCAGAAGGAATGGAAATCATGAAATGCAATTATTAACTTTGTCTGACATCGGTCTGAGGCAAGAAAAGTTTCCCCAATGGGGTACTTAGCTTTCAAGATGACTTCGGCTGCAATATTTTTCGTAAATCTCAGGAGCTGGCCGACCGGCACTTGCGAACTGCTTCTGCTTCGGGCAAGAAAGACTGAAGAAAATGGTGTTGGCTGGTTCCTTTATACCCCTGCCGCACTGACATCAGGGAAGAAGCGACGACAACCGACGCCGGACCTAGACTTTGGAATTCGGCCGACCAAGGACCCGCCTGACGGCAGGATAACCCATCTGTTATGACTGCAGCTGTATGCACGATGAACATCATATCCGTGCAAGCTATAGGTCACCCTCTATGACCCAAAAAAACATAAACTTATACTTTGACTTGCTGGAAGCTCTCACCATTCAACCCAATACAATATTCATGGGTGAGTTCAACTATCCCACTATAAGCTGGGTTACTTTCATGACCCCAAACTTACAGACCCAGAAATTCCTGGACTTTTGTAAACACAAAACACCTTATACTAGACGGTGCATAAAAAAACATTAGTGGTGCAAACATGCTCAACCTGGTATACACAAACATGCTCACATAGTCTTGATTTGATAAGGCTGTTTAGTTTTATCTATATAAAGTGATTCACAAGTCATGCACAAAGCAATATATACCACCCCACTTCTGTTACAATACCCCCCCCCAATAAAATCAGACCACAAAGCTGTCTCCTTCATAATAAAAATCAATTCTATGACCCGGCTACCCCTGTAACATTTAAAAACTACTCCAAGGCAAACTTCCTACTACTAAGTGACAACCTGTCAAAATTTCAAGCCCAAATTGTGAGAACACAGCAGCTTATGCAGAACTGTTAACAGACACCTTATCCATCATATAAATAAATGAAAACAGAGGTCTGTGTCTACCAGAAATAAGTCCAGAACTAAATAAAAAAAACACCTTGCTGGAATCCAAATATAAACAAGAAGTACTACATCAAGCATGATAAAAACACTTGCATCAATCTAAGCTAGCAACTACGAGGGCAAATTAAGACTACTAAAGCCAAATTTGAGGTAAAGACAGACTCCCAGGTAAAGGACAACCATAAAGCTTTCTTTCACTATGCCCAAAACCTCAAAGACGGCACACAGCAGTGTGCAGAACTGATTGCAAATGGAGCTAACCACATGGACAGAGTCAGAAGATATAGAAAATCTGCTGTATGACAATTTTACCTCGTGTCTCCCCCAGCCTCTCCACTTCATGCTATCAAACAACACCCCCAAAACTATCGCTAGCTATCAGGTCACAGATGTGCTCCTTAAGGCAAAAAGCTTTGCATCACTGGAACCCAGTAATATCCCCGGTTATCTAGTAAACAGCTTAAAACATGACCTATCAGGACTACTAGAGTCACTGTTTAACCATAGCCTCCACACAGGCTATGTTCCATACAAATGGAGAACTGTGACAGTCATCCCTCTGCACAAGAGCAGGCCATCAATGGACCCCAGGAACTACAGAATCATAGTGGTATAGCATTGCCTTTTCACTTAACACATCTGAATAAAAAAAGAGGATGAGATGGAATGACAAAGTTGATATGAAGCCTGTAATACACTTCCCAATCTGTAAGCCTTCAAGACTCCCTCTGTATCCTCCCCATCACTCCTTGATTGACAGCTCAGTCTTCTGAATCTACTCCTCCACTCAAAAATCAGTAGCCTTGGCTTCACATCCTGACACTCAGTCACTGGCCTATGGTGAATTGTACATAGTATCCAGCATTTCTCACAATGACTGGTGATACATTTTTGCACCCACATTATTTGTTGTATACATGCCTTCTCTCACAACAATCATCTAACAGAATCTGGAGTATCCTGACCACTGCATATATGGTCTCTCTTACAAAAATTCTCACCCATTCAGATCCTATGTTTGCCCTGATCATACTTTACCCTAACCCATCCCCACATTGCTCCATTAATTTTCCCTGAGTTACATAATGATTCCAATTAAAATAGTCCCCAACCAGCAAAGTGTAGGACAGCAAGTCTGGCATTCTACAGACAGTCTCTACTACTCACCCCATACTTAGTACCTCTTTTCGACCTTAAAAACTGCCTTAGCGCTATTTGCCCTATGGGACAGAACCACATTCATATCTCTCAATTGTACAGAATTCCTCGGTATTTCATGGTCTTGGGCTCAAAATAACAGGGTGCCACGAATTCCTGATTGGTCCCTTTAAATCCTGATTTCAGCATGCAGGCAAGGGTGCTGGAACCATAAGGAGGTTGAGCACCCTCCTACTTTGAGAGGCTTTCTCCCATTTATTTGCATTTTAGTGTATATTTAATGTTTTGGTGTGCCAGTGGCTTTACTCAGTCCCATTTTACTGAACATGAGAACACTGTATGCCTAACTAGCAGACTATTTTTTTTCTTTCTTCTTTCGGTTTTCTCTAGTACAGTACCTGCCATAAGTGGCAGCACAAATGTGT
Source organism: Protopterus annectens (assembly GCF_019279795.1). Classification (NCBI taxonomy): domain Eukaryota; kingdom Metazoa; phylum Chordata; order Ceratodontiformes; family Protopteridae; genus Protopterus; species Protopterus annectens. The sequence continues at coordinate 1,230,100,276 of NC_056732.1, forward strand.
GAATCAATTAATTGTAGCACTGGTATGCATTTGAAAGTTAAATCTATGGTATAACTACTTGTATTACTGTCAAGCTCTACATTAGTAATGCAAATTATGCAAAACGTCAGCTACGTTGTTAGTGAGCAATACATCATAAGATGTTGTCCGAGTATCTGGGCTGTTTTTTGTTTTGTTTTGTTTTTGGCACAAGAAAGCAGATTGAAACAACTGACCCACGATGTTCTAGTGTTTTATAATGCAAACGAGAGTTGCTCTTAGCTGTGTAGTGTAGTCTGCCATCTAGTTCCACAAACATTAGGTTTCTATTGGTAGATTAAGATGAATTAATGGCTCTGATCTAATTAGATAACTCATGTAAGCGCTACCAACTGCATGTACACTCATAACGGTAATCAGAACCACAGGTTGCTTTGCCACAAAGAGGGTGCTTCCAGTCATTTACTCCTCAACTGATTCAGAAAGGGTGGGAATGGGAAACATAAAGAGCATAATCTCCGTGATCCTTCTGCTTCCAAGCGGGTTTCAGAGTACCAAATAATTTCAATGGCAGCTATGATGATCTTTTACTTTACTTGAAAGGAAAAAAAAGACAGACAGGTTGTAAATGTAGTATTTCAGTGTTTAGCTGCCTATCCTGACTAATTTGCTTTGCTTTGTGTTCCACTGCTGGTTGTAATACTTAACATTTTTGTTGTAACCCGGGCTGCACCACCAACTGCAATAAGTGCTCTACCCCCGTAACCAAAATATAAATAAAAGAAAATAAGTAAATTAAAAATGTATGTTTATTTTGAGCATGTCTGTCATACTTTAAAGAGTTTGAGAAAAGTAAACAGTATCTGGATGGCTGAGAGCTGTGGCCAAAACAGTTATGGGAATAAAACTGTGTGAGATTATCAAAGAGTGCAAATGCAATGACTATATTAAAGTGATTTTATATACATTGAGAATTTAGTTTTATTGTTTCTTTATTTTGTCAAAGGGGGTATGACATCAATAAACTCAATTCAACCAGTACAAGTAATACTTGACAATTTGATTTTATATACATTCCAAACAAATGTACAATACATTTTCAGTCTGATATGAGGAGATTCAGTAATCCAAGTGTGCTTTCACCATCTTGCTAATGCAATAGCAATAACTTCAATATAAAATTACAGATGTAATGACAAGCCTGCCCCAACCACCACCCCCATTGTTTTGGGTTTTGTCCAGCCTTCTTGTGCTAAGAGGTTGAGAGGTATGACTCTAATCCATTCTCTCAACCTCTTGGCATTAGAAATCTGAACAAAGCATAAAATAATGGGTGACAAAGGCCCAAAAGTAGGGACAGATTTTAAATATTGCTCTTATAAACTTAATTGCAAAATAACAGAATTTGTATTAAGCATGCATTTTCTGAAGGATATGAAGTATAACACTTAAATGTATGCCATTATTTAATGATGTTCAGTCCTCACTGCTGCTTCAACAATAAAAAAAATAACTAAATAAATAACTCCATGGACTGTGGTGGTGGCACCTTCTTCTTTAAGGGGGACCAAACATGCTTCACATGCACACATGCCAACGCATATGTAAACTCAGTCCGCTCTTACCGCAGAATTTAAACTAGCCGTGCCAACTGCCAAGGCGAGTGTGTCAGCTATTCATTTTTCTGATCTTGGGTGTTAACTGTTATAATGACTGAGTGAAATCTACTGATCAAAATTGAAATCTCTATCTCCGCATATGTATGTGTCTTGTGTGCTGGCAGTGCAATAGTAAAACATAAATGGTTGCTGCAGGGTTGCTGTATTGATGAGTAAACTGTATTATACTGTAAACATAAAACGAGTTTACATGTGTGTTGTGATTTGGCCAGACGTACAATGGATTGTATATTATACATATGGACCAAGCTTACTCATCATATAACACAAATTGCATAAATCACTGCAGTTCTAAAAAATAAATAAATAAAAACTCTTGCTACAGAAACATATAGCTAAGTAATACTGGTCCTAATAAAAGAGTGGCACAGGACTTTAGTAAATGTGTTTAACCACTTGCAAAAAGTCAGAACAGCAAGGAAGGGTGTCCTGACTGCTGCATTGTCACTGTATGATTTAAACTTGGGCACACTGTCTCTTAGTTATTGTATTGGCTGCCTAGAACTCTGAAACAATATTGCATAAAATCGGGAGTGATAACATTTCTACAGTAAAAAGTATGTACACTGTCACATGTGGGCATATTAATTACATATTCATTACACTTGGCTGCTCCAAACTGAATTTGATGTATTGGCATAAACGTGTTCTTTATTGTTCTTTTCTACAGCAATGAGTCAGAGTGAGAATAATAAGTAGCAATGTGGGGGGGGTCTCCCCTCAGTAGGATATGCATGAGGCAGTGAATCCCTTCCCCACAAAACTTTTTTTTTCCAAGAAACTTTTAGTTCATAGGTTCATAGGTTCATAGGTTTATACTAGGCTATCTGCCCTAAGGCATTTATAAGCCTAGCCCAAATTTTAATTTTGTCATACATATACCAAAAAATAATAAAAATACTGTTTTGATGTGCCTCTGTGCCTCTGTCCAGCAGTGACACAGATTGGGTAGGGGAAACCGATCTCCCATACAGGTCAAAGATTCTCTTGAGACAGAGTCCAGCGGTGCTCTGCCTCACATGGGCGAGGATTTTTTTTTTATTCCACAGCATAGGGAGTCTCTGAGTGATAAATTCATTGAGGCCTGTTTCTGCTAGTCAACTACAGTGAAACAGCAATTAAGGAACTTGACTTTGAGTAGTGTCCTGTAATTTCTTTGTAGTCCCTGAATTGTGTTTTTATGTCTGAAATTGGAGCAGGAATTAATGTCATTGGTCATTTTTTTAACATTATACGTAGTGTTGATAAGTTCACTTTCTTAGGATCATTTATTAGCCAAAGAAACAGAAAAATACAGAGGTTTATAGAAAAGTACTGGGCTAGCTGCCTTTGTGGACCATTTTATGCACAGCCAATTTCCCTTTTGTTGCTTGAATTAACCTACCCCATTTGGTGTTACATTGGCTTTTCCCATCCCTATATCACCCTTAGTGAGAATAACGGGGATCATATCATAGATAATTTGAAGAGACCCATGCATGTGACAAAGCATTTAGGAGCTGCCTCTGTCTATTAGTAGTACAGGGTTAGTCCTGGGGTAAATTTCCTATTGCCTACCTATGGATTCATGCTGCACTTGAATACAGAGAGGGATGAATTTTATTTAACATGGATGGAGAGCCTGTTTCAGAGTAATGGTGTGCTCTGCAAGATACACCTGTCCCACCAAACCATTCTGTTGATGTGGCAGAAAAGGTTTAGTTCCCTAGAATAAGTACTCATGATGCCATTTGACTTAGTGATGTGCAGTATGTTCATCAGTATTGGGTCAGAGGACGTTTTGTATGCTGAATGCAGGTCACCTCTTAGCAGTCTTAGAGTATAGTAACAGGGCTTTGAGTCAGTCCATGTAGGATATATTGTGAAGGTCTTGTACTAAGGTATCTGTGTGGTATTTCACTTGCTGCATATATCTGGAGAGATACATGCCAAAGGAGGCATTATACTCAATGGCTGACCTAGTGATGGCTGAATAAAGTGGGACTATGACATCTTTAGACTGAGACTCCACACTATAGCCCCAGCATCAGCAGCTATCAGATTTGTTTACAAAACCTACTAATGCACATTGGTATTTGCATAACTGCAAGAGCAGAAGGTTTCTGAATCAGATTTATTTTATCCATTGATCAGATTGACCCGATACCCACATATTGACAACAACAATGACTTGTTATACCAATGATTGTTATGACAGACTTTAGTTTCCTATTAAGATTAATAGATTGCACAGTTCTTTTATATATGATGTTACAGTTACTGATATGTCATTTTAATAAATTTATGTAAGAGTGCAGTTAAAAGGATGTCAGTCTGTACATGCTAGAAGTGTGGTAGGGCAGAAAGTAGAATGCAAAGTGTTTTAATGCCTATATTGCCTACTGCTTCCTTTAAGATTTTTTGTTAATGCTGTAAAGGGACTTTAACTGGTGTTTCTGTGTGACTGTATATTTTCAGAGTAATTGTTAAATGGGAGAACATTTTCACAATTATTTTAATGTTGGTATCTCACAATTCCATTGCAATGGGTGGATTTACATTATTATATATGCAAATTGTATGTTGATCAGTGTCCAGATTTTTGGCCAGTTGTACTTACTTTTCATGGGCCTTTGTCCAGATTTTTGATGTCTCCAGGTTGAGAGATATGACCACCTTCCATCACACTACAGCCAAACATCTTGGATGTCTACCATGGGCACAAAATACTTATAAACACAGCAAGTATAGTAAAGGAAACAGAAGTCAAAAATGGATGCTGGAGTTGGAAGTAACATAGTAACTTAACAGAATTACTTACACTGGTTTTGGCTAATCAGATCTGAGGCAAGTGAAAACACTGAACTGAAATATATTCAATATCTTTCTGAAGTGTAAACATATGTGCATTTCAAATAAATTAATAAAATGAAAGGAATTCTTACTTTAGTCCTGTCTGTTAACGTGAGGCCCAGTTCGTACAGTCTCTCCACAACTGATATTCTATTCTCACGTACAGCCATCATTAATGGTGTTAAGCCAGATTCCTAAAATGAAACAAAAAGTTCACTTGTGCATACCTCATATTAAAATTGTAACTTTTGTTTGTTTTTTACATACCTTAATTGGTCTTACATCACATATATCAATAATGAAACCTAGTCAAATCAAAATTATTAAAATTCAAGTAGCCTTCACAAAAATGTTACTACAGTTGGACTTCCTGATTCAAGGGTCACTTTGAAACTTCAGAATAAAATGACCTTCTTCATGTAATGTCTATCAACCCAAAAGTTTAGTAACAGCTGAAGCTAGACACCAGTGTGTCAGTTCCCTAGCATTTGGTATTGTGATATGCCCGATAGGTTCATAGGCAGTTACTGTGAATACTGCCCAAGAAACCATTAAGGTGCTTAGCCCAAATCCTCAATTGCCACAAAGCATGGTCTAGTTAAGCAATTTAAGGTCATATGGTAAGCAAATGAAGGTGAAAAGATTCAAACTCTGTTCCCTTGACACAAGAAGCAGCTCTTAATTAAGTCAGAGCTTTCATCTGCACTAACTGCCAGAAAAAAAGATCAAGACCAAGCTAAAAATATCATGCCTTGTACTGCATGACATATGTCATGTCTTGTGCTGACATTTTCCTTATTCAAACAAACAAAACTATGACAGCTCAGAAAAAAGAATGTATATCTGTGGTACGTACCATAAAGAAACGTAGCTATTATCTTTATTTTATTTACTTATTTATCCACTTACTTACTTACTTACTAATTACAACAATTGGTCAGTTACCTTTGCCCTCTTATTTGGAAGGAAACAGCCAGTAGGAGAGTTGCATTTCAAAACGGCCGTGTGCCAAGATCAATTTTCAAATATTAGACTGTGTTAAACTGAAAACCCATGCAGTGCAATGAGAATAAACTTACTGAGCAGGTACAGCTGGCTGCATAAAAGTCACAGAAGTAAAGAGAGGGTATGTTTGAGTCAAATAAGCCATGATTATCATACTTATTAAAAGACAGAATTGGTCAGAAACTGAAAAAAAATCTAGCTTAGTGTAATGTTCTCTGAAGTACTAATGGCCTGTAGCACAGTACAATGATTTCTTCTATATCAAAATAGCCTGATGAAATAACTAGTGATATGACTTTGTCCATTTTGTATGCTTCTTCCCCACGATGCACCCTGTGTCCACAAATATTATTATATTAACCATCACTTTTCTTCAGACTGTTCTCTACATTCAGTTAGTTACAATGTAACTTTTGGAATCTCTGGGCAAAATGTCAGCATTTTTTTTTTTTTTTGTGGCATTCTCTTGTCTGCACACTATGTTATATTTTAAACATCATGTAATGAGTCATTCCTTCATCTAGAAAATAATGCTTAAATTACAGTTTTCATAAAACCATGAGTTAACTGCAGGGACTTCCTCTAATTAATCTCATGCATTTGTTGGTGGAAGCATGTTTGCTATAAGTTTCTTGGTATTCCAGTCTCAGCTGATTTTTGTTTTACATCACAGAGTAGCAGTGCTGCAAATTCTCAAAGACTCAATAGGTTTACAGCCATGTTGTTAAGGAAAGAAGGCAGCTGTAGATGACACTACACAATGAAAGAATGTGAATCGCTAGAAACTCAACAGGCTGATGACCCCAGTAGCACTGGGGGGTACAGAAGGAAGGGCTACAATGTCTTGCTATGCTCCTTTTTACTAGGCTGAAAACTTTACCATTTGAAGAATTTAAGAACCAAGCAAATCTATAAAGTACTATAACATTTCATCTGAATCAATTTAGTTGTTCAATGAGTGAAATGAATAGTATAAAAATGCCAGACAGAGGGAGATAAACTTCTGCAGTGTGCTTTATGAATATGTGATAGCATTAAGGTAATTGTTTTGGGAGGAAATGGTATTCTTGGAAGATAAAACCGTTTATAAAAGGTGTCATTGTAGTGTACCTTATACTAATAATACCTAATACTATGTGTAGTTAAAAATGCATGTTTGCGCTAGATGATTCCAGAACAGAATCCTTGGTCATACCTCTGAAGCATGGTTTTGGTAATGTTCAAAAAAGGTTTGCCATTAAAAATGAATTCCAGTGTTAAGAAATGTAATCCATTGACACTATACAGAAGATAGCATGCTTCTGAAATGAAATAGTAACAATTCCCTAAAACGTTATTGCAAATACCTCTCAACTGTCCAGATTTTTGTAGTATGCCCAGATTTTTGCATCCTCTTTTTGGGCTCTTCCTCATATAGAGTGTGGTTGTGTCTTCCTTGACACCTGCTTTTGTGGACAGGCATATGTACTACACTTAACTTATCCCTCCTTTATCACTGTTGCTGTCACTCACCTTCAAAGATACATCTGGACAACTCTCCAACGTGTAAGTTCTGTGGCGCATGCAATAACTGCATAAAAATATAATAGCAATGCATAGTCAGGCAGAGGTTTGAAACCCCTTACTGGTAAGAGCATGACATAAACATGCTTAGCTCTTACTTTCTTATCCCCTTCCTTTCTTACTTTGTCTCCCTCACTCCCTCTCTGGTGGATGTGGAAAAGTTTACCTGCTTTGCTTATGCAGCAGCTTGCATTTTGTAAGTGATGCTCATGATCAGTTGACGGCCTGTGCAAGAATTGCAGTCCCCCAATAGCCGACTGCATGTGGAACAGCTGTGGTAACATTCCCATAGCCAATTGCATGGAAACACACTCTTATAACTAGGAACATCATGTGGGTGTTTGTCCTTTTCATTCACTGTGAGCAGGATTTCATGTTGGTGTTTGGCAAACAGCATCACAGAGGGTAGCTGGATATACCTCTTACAACATATAACGTGGAGACAGGCCAACAAACAGGAGGGGGATGTTCCAGACATGAGGACAGAATCTAAGTCTTGCTCTTCTACATTTGAAGTAATGTTGGTTTAACAGGGTTTGTGTGGATATAGCTGGCCTACATGATTTAATACCTGTCATGACAGTGTTATGTGGTTAAGGAAACTCTCACCTGTAGGGCTATCTGCAGACTGGTGACTGTTTGGAGTCTTACATGTGTTGTGTTACTCACACATGTCCTGTCTTTAGAAATGTAGTAGCATATTCTGAGGATTGCAGTCAATACATGGTGACAGCCATGTGAGTTACTCACTTCATATCCCTCAGTAGACATATGTCACAACAAACCCTGTTACACCAGTAAATGTATGAGTTTATCACAGCAACATGTCAATATCGTCCCTGTGTTTGTGCCTCCAGCCACAACTCTGTCAACCTTTCTACATATGTCATGCAGTAAGAGGTGCATATGTTCAGTACACCATTATTTACTGACATCATACCTGATAAGCCAGACAGATATCAGACTGCTAGACATGTTATGCATACTAGTGCTTATATTTGAGGACAAAACCTGGACATTCTGTTGTAGTGTGTACAGTAGTGAGGTATGGTGAATATGTACCTTGGCCTGTGTACAGACTGTGGTAGATGTCATTGTTCTTGGTCCTGTTCTATCTGATGTTGCATGCTGCTCCAGTGTATGGTACCCTATCGGTGTACATGTTTGTAGGGCCAAACCTACACATGTCCCGTACCACAGTCAGGCATCAGAATATACTGTGTATTGACCCAGTATATGTAGGATTAGTGTGTGAGTGGCACATATGAGGATGGTGTTGATCACACAGTCCATAAACTGTAATATTAAGCACGCTTATCATATGTGGCTGTGGCTGTGTTAGATTGGTTGTGGGTATGCACTTTCACACAGGTGACTGATACTCCATGCTGTTACATGCCTATAGAGCCTGCTATATATGCAGGGACATGTGTATTCCCCCAAAAGAAATGTAGGCCAGTGTTGTAGCAGTCTGCCTGTAGTTTGCACATTGCTTTGTGACTACATAGCCGTGGTTTTACAATCTGACCTTGTAATTACAATAGTCTTATACAGGGATTCCTAGGCAGTTTTCTTATGTAGCACAACGTGGGTGACAGTGATGAATAATACATTATTATTCAGAGAAACTGCAACACTAACAATGCCATACAATACCAGACTAAACAGTACCAGTCCAGAATTTCAATCTTTTATCTCCAGGCACAGTTTTCTTATCTGACAGACCTGTGGAGGGAATGTTTGTTAACACTACCTGAATGTTGCCACACATATTATCAGATTCCAAGTTATTATTATGCACATATGTCTCACTCTGTTACTGCACACACTCTGGTCATAGCTTCACAACATGGGGGTAGAGAAGGGAAATACTTTTCATATTACTCTCAACATTTTGGTGAATTGCTAGAGTAACAGGTTTGTTCTTATAGATATATTTCTGATGGTTATGATGTCTGACAATCAGTTGTATGCCATTATTAGCTGCCTAAACATCTGGAATCATCCCACTGATTTGCCAGGGGGACAGGGTGATAGGCAGGACATTTAAGCCAATCATCTGAACTTTCTGACAAAATCTGTACAGTTGAGGGGTATGATTCTGCACTCCCAGGATTCGAACCATGGCTGTGTGTGCTAAAAATACAACAGTTTATGTCTCAGTTCAGTGTGCTATTTGGATTATGTTATGTATCTTTTCACTGTTTTCTGTCTAAGTCTCCCTCAGTTGTACAATATGACCTTGTGATTACAACAGTCGTATAAAGACATTCCTACACATTTTATTTATGTAGCACAGTGTGGCTAACAGTGCTTAATACAAGAGTACTATTAAGAGATTGCAACACTACATTACCATATGATACCAGAGTAAACACAAGCAGTCCGGGAGTTAAACCTTTTTTGCCAGGCTGTTACTCTTTTATTTACATACAACCTATATGAGACTCTTCCTGCCATATTGTCAGGTTTATTCAGTACATCCCATACACAATACAGGTTTTATACTGGCAATTAACTTTCTACTACCTTTAGATTTATTTCTTATGACAGTACATGCAAGATTATTACTAACCTGCCTTCTGATGCAGCCTTTGCAGCCTACATGCATGGGCTTCCTGATTCACAGCCCACTCCACTGCCACTGTCAGAGACATAAGAGGAATATTTAGCCATACCTATCCATAATATACATGATCTGGCAATTATTAAACAGTTAGTAGAATGAGTACGTACACACTGCTGGGACATCACCCTGCCTAGCTTCTTGAGCTCCCTCTTTCTCTATTTAAGGTCAGCATAGTGGTGCCTGACCTGCTCACCAGTTCGAGGGATACCAGTGGCACTCTTGAGCTCACGGGCAAGACAGTCCCAGGCTTCTGCTTTATATTGGGAACCCTGGTACTGGCCCTGCAGCAGTCTCTCTTCATGGTCTTTTACCAGGAGTCCTGCCATGACCTTGGACTCCTGGATGCACCAGCACTGCACTCAGAAGCACAATCCTTCCCTGACACTACCCACTGTGCCTACAGGAGGAAGCTGCAACCAGCTATGAGATGTATTCCCGCCTGTGGGGTTTAAATAGGGCTGCTTTCCTGCACTTTGTTGTGATTGGACGGTTTTGAAAATGCTAAGCTATGGGCAAATCTGCTTACCTATATGCTTGAAGGGGCATACCAATGGGCAAATCAGTTTAGCTGGGCTACGCAATGCTTACACCTGGTAAGCAGGGGTGTGCAATGCTTAACGTTGCTCATTTTTAAATTTGCACACTATTTGCTGTTTGGCATTGAGTTATCATTCATTACATGTTATAAATTTGTTTAGTATCCGTAATTCATGTGTACGTACACTGTATGGGGTACTTGTGTTTATCGGGGGATTTCATCACTTTATTACAATGACACCTCACATCTGGACTTAATGCAGTACTCCAGTTCATATATATATATATATATATATATATATTAGTTAGTAGGTTATATAACAAAAAACTGTTTATAGATTCCTTTCACATGTAAATTGTGATTTTGCTATAGTGAGGATCTGTTTGGGTATACCTCACCTTTATGTGCAGCTGTGATGGCTTACAGGTTAACTGTTGTGACTATAGTGTACAGGGTCCTAGGCTCAAGACCTGCAAGGGATGTTAATTTTGTTGCTGGACAGAACAGGGGCTGTTGGATACAGAGTGATTAAGGCACTTTTAAGCAGTTGTAAGTGGGTTTGTGTGACAGTAAACAATGCTAACTTCTGGTTAAATATTCTTACAGTCAGTCAGCCTCTAAATTGCTTAACCTGTGTAGGTATTGCTTGTCCCCGCACAAACAGGCTTAAACCCACTTACTGCTGCTTAAAAGTGCTTACTCCCACTTACCCTCGCACTAATTTAGAAAGAAATGAAACATGGGTCTTGGGAAAGTGGTAGATTTGGACACTTTATACATTTTTTACACTATTTGCTGTAAGGCATTGATTTATCATTCATTACACATTATAACTTTGTTTAGTATCCCTGATTCATGTGTACGTATACTGAATGGGGCACTTGTGTATATCTGTGGATTTTACCACATTATTACTATGACACCTCACATCTGCACTTAATGCAGTACTCCAGTTCACAAACATATGTTATTTAGTAAATTATACAGCAAAAAAAATGTTCATAAATTGCTTTCACATGGAAAATGGAATTTACTACAGTGAGGATTGAACCAGGAATGACTGCTTACAAAGCAAACACTACACTATTGCAACAATGCTGCTAGTGAGTGTATCTTGCCATTTATCTTCTTGTGCCATTTAAACTACAGTATGCATAGCTAAGCAATGGGCAAACCTATGCAGCTATGGTTAAATTTAATCTGTTTGATAAAAAACATTTATAGTGTTATTTTCTCTAGGAAGGGACAGGTTTCACTTATAGCTGTAGATTTCTGCATGCATCTGCACATTTGACAGACATCCTAGTGTGTTTCAGTTGTTATGAGCATAGGGTATTCCTGGGAGGTGGGGCTTTGATCTTTGCAATGGCTGTGGGTGTGTTTTGTCCTGCAACATGTCATGTTTGTATACTAGCAGTCCCACTTTGGGCATTTGAAGAGGTGACAACCCCCTATGAGCATTCTCATTCATTGTAATTGCCAAACAGCAATTCTTGAGTGCAGGGGCATGTATATTGTAAGAGCTCTGATCTCAGACACACCCCCTGCACTTGTCCATGCTCCATGTCCGTTTAGAAGCAGAGGCCGCGCGCCTTCATAACTATGCATGGCGCACTACCATGCTGCTCTTAAACAGTCATTTCCGTACAGGAATAAGCTATCCCTGCACGGAAGCTTACTGAATCCTGGGGACTGTCTTTGTGGTGGGGGCACAGCTAGCAGAAAAGTTTGATGTTTGGCCAGGTAAGGAGATCTTATTATCCCCAGAGCTAGCTATTGCCAACATCTTGAACATGTTCTAGAAGTACTGCATTCAAAAAAGTGACATTTGTGCATCCCTAATCTTGATGCACAAAACTCAGCTGGTTTACCTATGAGTTGATGATGAGTTTTCCATTGAGGAGTTTAATTTTGAAAATTAAATGTCACAGTAACTTTCACCACAATGTGCTGTACTGTGTGAGTCAGCAGAGTGATTTTTGATGGTCATTCCCCTTTTCTCCACTGTGGAGTCACCATAGAGTTAGCATATGAAATTTGGTGCTCCTACACAAAAAAAAATTTTTTTTTCTATTTTTTTCTTTTACTTTTTTCAACTGTCTTTCAATGAATGGTGAGTTTAAAAATGGAGCTTCAGTGGGTTGTAGGTAAACCTTCTTATCCTTATGTGAATTCAGCATTGTGAACAGGAGCTACTACAAGTTTTGAGAATCATGTGCTGATCTGACAGGTGGTCCTAAGCACAAACAGCCTGAACTGAGTTATTATCTTCTTATGTTTATATTATAAGGTTTGGAATTACTGTCAGCCATCGTTTCTTTTGGCTAAGTGCACAGTTTTCTAAAGACTACCCCAATCCTCAAGAAGAAGAAAGGATAAAATGATAGTCAGTACCCTTAGTATGGTAAAAAAGTGAAGGTGTTATTAAGTGTTATCATCTTTCACTCTGATCTTTATGTTCAAAGCACTCCATACATTCTGCTAATAAGCCCACAGGTAGATCACATCACACATTTATTAGTCTAACAAAGTTTAAAAATCATGTACAGAGTGTCATTTGCCAGACTTGATTGAAATGAGAAGAGAATTCCAACTAGCTACAAGTTCAGTGCACCAGTTCCATTTCTTAGCTATGTTTCTATTACTTTTTATTGTCCTATACTGTTGCTCCCTTAACTTTAAATGATACTGAGCTGATATAATCCAATACACTCATCCATATACTCATGCTTCAACACTGCAAAGGTATGACGTCACTCTTTAAAATTCTGTACTGTAGGTAATATATACCTAATTAGTGCAGTCTCTGTTAGTAGGACAAATCTTTCCTGATTCAGATTTTCTTTTAAACTTTTCTGCTTTAATTAACCATCATGTACTGTGTGGATATCAGTTCCTACTACCAAACTCCAAAACTTGCTTTAACAAAGTTATATAAAGGAACAGAACAAATGAAGGCAGACAATCCCAGTAAAAATTCCACAAATAAGCCAAACCAGGAGCTCCAAAGGACCAGGACACATTCCCCAGCAAATACTTCTATTGGTGTAAAACGAAATTCAGATAGCACACTTAAAAAACTTGTATGGTTTAGCGCTTTTGTCTAGAAAAATATTTTATCATCAGAACCCAGTTTTTCAAGTGTGCTATCTGAATTTTGTTTTACACCAATAAAAGTTATATAAAGAGAAGTCATAATGTCAGGAAATCATGACATATACATTTTAATACACTGGCCATCTTCTTTCTAACTTTGCTACAGGCCTTTTCTGTACGATTTACAAAAATGTGTCCATTACATCCGAGTCCTTATATTTAAAAATGTACGTATTTGATATATATCATTCCATTTATAAACACTTTCCACGTTCGTCATTCTGCATTTCATAACAGCTTATTTTTCAACTCACCAGCGAGCATTCCTCTACTGCCCATTCATTAATTGCATTTAATGAATTCTGCACATTTACATGACCTTCCTCATACGCAGTACTGGAGATCAGTCTTGTGTTATCTGAGTATTACACACACATACTACTAGAAGATACTAGTAGGTCACTAATACAAGCTACAAAGACTGATGGCCCCAAAACTGAGCCCTGAGAAATTCCTTGAATGATGTGAATCCACCTGCCTGCCTAACCATTGGCTGACTTATTTATTATATTAAAGTAAAATGCTTAAACATAAGTATTAACACAAGGTAGTGGTAAAAACGTTACGAAATGTTAGTTAGTAAACCTAAGCATTCCCAGAATAAAACAGTGAATTAATAAGACCAGATACACATCATTAAAAGGTAAATGTTTAAAAAAACTTAATCTCTAAAAGAACCCAGTGAAAATGTTACTATTCTAAAATGCATGCAAATATCCCTGCCAGGATCACAATAACGCTTTCTAAAAAGATACAACCCGAGGAACCACCTAAAGGAAGATTTTTGTCAATTCCCTTAGCCCCTGTGTATGTGCTGTGACCTTGAACAAGTCACTTAACCAGAAAATGCTTGGGAGAACATGGGAATTTGGGCTATGCTCCTCAATGGCACCTGGATTGCAATACCAGTAACTATGTATGAACCTGTCTCAAATGCCCAAATCATGGAAGGTAGCTGATTCTAAATGAAGAAGATGGAAGAATTAAATTCTGCCAGATGCTTCCAGCTGGGCCTGAAGAACACCAAGCAGCCCCTTATGTGATGAACTAAGCTGTCTCACAGAGTCAAAAGAACTTAGTAAATTTTTCTGATAATCAGGCTGAGACAACTTCTAGACTGCTTTTATGAATGCTATGCTCCAACCAGCTTGTTCACTGACTCATTTATACAAGTAGATTTTAGTTAATTTAGCAGAAGCTCATGAATGACAGTATCAAAACTCTGCGTAATGTCCAAAAACAGAAAATAGAACTTCACTCCTTTAACTTTAGCTTTAGATACAAGATCCCAAAACTATATCCGGTCTAATGCCATGACAAGGCTCCAAAACAAGTATGCTTTCTCTAGTCCTGGCTCTAGAAATTCATCAGTGTTTTCACTACTTTGGATGTCACCACATTTTTTACAAAATATTACTTATTTTTTAAAATTCTTATCCATCACCACAAGGACTTCTCTAGCGCAAGCCTATCTCCTCTCCTGCCTACTCTATGCTTCTCCCATACTTACCCATCTTCAAGCAAATCTTGTAATCAAAGTGGAACAAATTTATAACCACTAGCCAGATTTGCCTGTAACTTCCCTTACAAATTCCATCACTGTCTTGCCTTTAAAAAACTACCGTGGCTTGAATTTTCTCAACTACTTCATCTTTCTCAGTTACTGATGACACATGATCTACTTTACAAACCTGCCAATTGTCCCTCCCTTGTACACCCTCCTATCCCTATACAGACCTTCTCGACCTCTCTGTAGCGCTGACCAACTGCTACTTCACATCTACAGGCCTAACAAAACAATAGGTAGATTACTTTATAACTGTTCAATATCTCAAACTTGGAACCAACTCTCAACCAGTTTATGTTCTATTCAATCGCCAATTCATTTCAAAAGGGAATTGAAGAGCTACCTTGTCAACTCTCTTTCCTGCACCTGTCACCACTCTACCTAACGTATACTCACACAGCTGTTGGACTACAACAATTTCCCCTCCCCCTATTTTAATATAACTTTATAAAAACTGTTACTGTGGCACCTCAGCTGTACTGCTGAACAATACTAATCTTAAATCTCTTCTTTTCTCTTCCTTAGCTACTAAACTTCCCACCCACCCCCCTTCTCATTTCTGCTTTCTTTCACTCTTTGACTCTCCTAATCTTTCTTCCCCACCTCTCTACTTCTACCCTTCATTTCAATACTTCTTCCTCTCTACCACCTTGGTTTTTAATCATTAATGTTTTTTAAGTGAATTTCTTTATGCTGCCTCTTGTACTTTTTAGCTATTGTTTTTTCTGAATTTTATGCTTCATTAATGTCCATTTCACATGAATGTATGGTGATATATACTCATATTCATATATGGCATACATGTATGTAGTTAGCTATGCAAACTCACATTACTTGTGATGTAATATTTGCTATTGTTATTGGTATTTTATTTTTTTTTTCATTTGTATGGAGCTTTTCTTCTCGGGTCTCCACCGAAAATGGGCCACAAACCCAGTTAGCAAATGACAAATAAATAATAATAATAATAATAATAAATACAACATTTCAATCAGTAGTCTAATTGATCTGTAACTTGTAAGGCAATTCCTACTGCCTTTACCCTTGTATACCAGATTAATGACACCTTCTATCCAGCATGAAGGATAAACAGTATTTTTAATTAATTAATTCATTCATTCATTCAGTCACTTTCTAATTACCTAGTTATTCCAATTCTTAGTTACAGGGGAGGCTGTCACTCACACATGGCATTCTTTACTGTGGGCAAGTTGAAGAATTGCCAATTAACCTACAGCACATCTTTAGTATGCAGGAAGAAATAAAATCACCCAGCGAAAGCCCACATGGAAGGGTAGGATGTGCAAACCACAAAGAAGGATCCTCAATCTATAACCAGACTAGACAATTAACTGCTGTGAGGCAGCAATGCTAACCACTACACCAATATGCTGCTAAAATCTGTTGTTTGTTTGTTTAATTTAACTATTGAGGCTGCCCACTAAAGTGTGCTAGCCTGTGTGACTGATTTATTGCTGCCTTCTGTATTTCTGGGTGTTTTCTATCTAAAAACAAAAAAAAACAAAAAAATAGTCCTTGTTTTCCCGCCTCTCCTCGACTAGTTTAGACCAGTTTACAGGCTTTGCTGTATTCTGGGCTGTGGTGTAGTTCCTGTGTTGTCCATTACCTTACTTGGATAAGAAGGAATTTTCTTTGCTCACCAGTGGGAGTGGGGAGCCTTGAGCAGCCTATCTGTCCCTGAAGGAGTGACCTCAGCACAAGAGCTGTAGTAATTGGTTGTTTTGGACCATTTATAGCTCTTTTGAAGTTCCCTGTTTAAAATCCGCATTTGCACGGCTTTGCGCGATTTGCAGCGCCGGTTAAACAGGGTTAAACTTTTTCTGGCTCCGCCAAGTTTGCTCTTCAAATTTTCCCTTAGAAAGCTCTACTCTTAGAATAACCAGTCTACTCGTTATATTATAAGCATAGCACTTGTTCTCAAAGCTTCTCTTCTAAGCAAGCACTCTCAAACTCAAGTAGCACTACATCCACCTACCACCCCAACCACTTCCCTTAAAGGCACAGCACTCTCTTGTAATATTCCAGCATGTTGAGTGGTAGATTGCTAGCATCTTCTCCTGTTCAGCTGGTTAATCTGGGAATCTTGAGACAATGCTATAATTGTCTCATGTACACAGACAACCCTCTCCTCCTCCCAACAAACACAAATACATGTGAGAGATGCAACTATATAGCCAAACTGGAGGCTGAACTCTCTCAACTCAGGACTGGCAAGACCAGACAGGAGGAGAAGGTAACCACACACACAACAAACCCAGTCACACATAGACCTACCCCAACTGCAAATCAAGCACATAATAACACAAAAACATACTCGGAGGCTCTATTAAAAAACTTACCAAAACAACACAGGCTCCCAAAGCAGACACCCAAAAATCCATCACCTCAAAACATAACACATGCAACACATACTTCAATAAATCGGTGTGTCAATAAATCACAGCCCTTAAGGCCAAACACTATGCCTGATACACTAGTGATAGGTGACTCTATAGTCAGACACACTGACATCCCACTTACCAGGCTGAGCAAGGAGAGGGTAATGGTAAGCTGTCTATCAGGGGCTAGGATCCGCCATATAACACACGCACTCAGGTCACTCAAAAGCACGTACAAATATGACTCTGTCATTGTCTATGCCGGCGTGAATGACCTGAGACATACCTCCTTGGACTACATGAAAAGAGACATAGAGGAGCTCTCTGATTATGTAGCCCAGGCTGGTATGACCCTGACCCTGAGCAGCATCCTGCCCTCACCAAGAATGATGCCACAATACAAAGACAAGATGATCAGCTTTAATAATTGGCTCAATTACTGGTATCATTCTAGGGGGATCCAATATCTGTCTGCCTGGGATGACACGCTGGGCAAGTCACGCTGCTTTGCAAGGGACGGCTTGCACCTGTCACCACTGGGCTTCCGGATATTGGCTAAGGCTCATGCCACCCCCATAGTGCCTTTTTTAGGCAAGGCTCAAAAGATGAACCCACCTCCTTAGAAAACAAAAATGGAAAAAATTAAGGGTAATGCTGCTCAATGCCAGAAGTCTAAATCTCAAGATGCAGGCTCTCAAAGCACTCCTCAGTATGGAGAACATTGATGTCTGCGCTGTAACTGAGACCTGGTTCAAGGCTCCTGAGAGCACCCCAGCGCTACCAGGCTTTACCTCATATCATGCTTTTCGGCCCCAAAACCCAGGCCAAACCACAAAGGGAGGGGGAGTGTCCATATTCATCAAGGATACCCACACCTCCAGGTTAGTGGCAACTCATGAAGCATCGGAGACCATCCAGGTGCAGCTAACCATAGGCAAAACTGCTATACAACTGGTTGCATGTTACAGACCACCCTCCCAATCTCAAGAACCCCACTGAGACTTCCTGAAGACATTGGAAGATATGAATGTCTCACCAAATACCATCATATTGGGAGACTTCAACTACCCTAACATAGACTGGGTGCACTATTCTAGCCCTAACACCTTAGCCCAAAGGTTCCTGGAATTCATAAACTCAAATGCAATGGAGCAGCTAGTCATCTCTCCCACAAGGGGGATAATATACTAGACCTGATCATCACAAACATGGGGACAAAATGCTCCACACCGGAAGTATTCCCCTCACTGGTGAGATCTGACCACAAACTAATCACCCTGGATATACATTTACCACCTCCACCCCCAGCACAAAAGACTGCAGTGAGAAACTTCTCAAAAGCTGACTTTACACTTCTCATGACTGAGATGGTATCATTTAAGCCCACAGGGCCAATGGAAACCACATCCCACAATGCTGAATCCTACACAAATGCTTTCTACGGACATCTCCAAGAATGCATGGATCGTGCAATCCCAAATAAAACCAAGACCCTCTCCACCAAAGGAAAGCATCCTGTCTGGTGGACCCCAGCCATAAACAAATTGTATAACAAAAGAAGGAAGCTACTGCAAGACACAGCAAAATCCCATAAAGGGAAGGCATCTCTGATCAGCACTAGTAGAAAGCTACGTTCTCTCATAAAAGCATCCAAGGCCAACTTTGAGAGAAAAATCACCAAGGACACTAAAGATAACCACAAGGCATTCTTCAGTTATGTTAGAAACCTGGGCGGAAACCCTCAGATATGTTCAGAGTTAGTACACAATGGCAAAAAATTTACAGAACCCACAGATGTTGCCAACATTCTGGCAGACAGGTTCAGTGCAAATTTCTCCCCTCTCTCACCTCCAAAAGAAGAAATCCTCATCCCAGCTGAATGTAACCTCCCTGTCATCTCTGATGTCCAGGTGAGAACCGCCCTCAGCAAAGCAAAATACACAGCATCTATGGGACCCATTGGTATCCCCGGCTGCGTGATACGTGAACTCCAAGAGGAGCTAAACCCGCATATAAAAATGTTATTTAACCTTAGCCTTACTACAGGATATGTACCTGAACACTGGCGTACAGCAACAGTGGCCCCACTCCACAAGGGAGCCTCCACTACAGACCCTGGGAACTACCGCCCCATAAGCTTGACCAGCCTGGTTTGCAAAGCTATGGAAAGAATTATTATGGAGCTCATAAACAATGACATTGGGGACTTACAGACACTTGATCCCACCCAGTTCAGCTTTGTAAAGGGCAGATCCTGCCTTTTGAACCTGGTTGACTTTTTCGAAACAGTCACTAGAGCCATTGATGAGGGCAAGGCAGTCCATACAGCCTACCTGGACTTGGCTAAAGCCTTCGACACAATACCCCACTCGGAGATCATAGATAAGCTAAACAGCTTAAATGTAAATCCATATGTCACAAGATGGGTTGCAAACTGGCTAAAGAACAGAACCCATAAAGTCAAGATTGCGGGAGCCATGTCAGACTCAAAGCCAGTCACAATTGGTGTCCCACAGGGCTCTGTCCTGGGACCCCTCTTGTTTGGCATTTACTTCTCAGATGTGAAAGCAAACATGTTAGGGTTGTGGCTGACAAAGTTCGCAGATGACTGCAAACTAGGCGCCATAGTCGATACACCAGCTGACACATACATCCTACAGAAAGGCCTCACTGAAACGGACAACTGGTGCCGGAATCATGGCCTTAAACTGAATGCCAAGAAATGTATAGTCATCCCCTTTGGGAAAAACAAAGTACCCACAAATTATCACATAGACAGTAACCCACCGAGTACCGAAAAAGTAATCAGAGACCTGGGGACCCAAGTTGATAGTGACCTCTCATTTGACACCCACATTGCCAAAGTGGTTAGAAAGACTTTCTACCTTGCCCACCTTATCATGAAGGGGTTCACATCCAGATCAAAGGAGATCATCATGCCCCTGTACTCCTCCCTTATCAGGCCCATGATTGAGTACAATGCCCCATTGTACTCAATCATGGGCCTGATAGAGTACAATGCCCCATTTGGTATGTACCTCACCCGGCACTTACAACAGCTGGAGAGATCCCAGAAGTACCTCACCAAGAGGATCAAGGGTCTCCAACATATGTCATATGCTGCCAGGCTAAAGAAACTCCAGCTCTATTCAGTAGCATACCGCCTGCTCAGAGGTGATCTGTGCCTGACGTACAAGGCCATGTCCAACCAGGAATTGATGGACATGCTCCACCTCAAAAAAATCCAAATCCATAAGAACCACGAGAGCCAAAGATTTAAACCTCAGTACAAACATGAATAGAACATGCTGGAGGGACAGATTCATAACACAGAGGCTTCCCATACTCTGGAACAAAATCCCAGTTCATGTTAGGCAGAGCCCCTCACTGACTCTCTTCAAGAGAAATCTTGAAGAGTGGATGGGAGATCGTAGGTTTACCCCAGGGGTCACCCCTGTATCGCTACTTGACAGAGGCACAGTAAACTAATTTTAATAAGTAAAGGGGTCTTCAGTGCGTCACTACTAGACAAAGGCACAGTATTCTAAATTTATTCTATACACCTTAGTACCACTACATGGGGTGGCGAAAGCCACATCTCTAGGGCTAGGCTTGCAAATGCCCCAGGGCAGATAGCCTAGTACTAAACTATGAAACTATGAAACTATGAAACTACAGTTTCTTTGACTCATCACATAAATACCAGTAGGACTGAGATAATTTCTGTTTTTAATTCCTTTAAGAGTTAGTTAATACCATTACTTTTTACTTTAACTTTTAAACCAGTCAATATCTCTTCTATATCATATTTATTCCATATCATTTATTTCCTAAAAATCAGTTACATTTATAATTGGCAGATAATACATAGAGCATGGTGACAGTGCCAAAATGATAATGTCTTATGCCCTATTGTGTCATCAGAAAACTGCATAGCAACTTTATTGTTCAATTTTTCAGGTTATTGTCTATTATCATGCTGTTAAACAAATGGCAGTATGACAGAACTGTATTAAAGAAACTTCCTAACAGCTATGAAAGCTGTAACCTACTTCCCATTGCTACACATTGACACAAAGTGTTGCAGACCAAAGGGGCTAACATATTTTAAACTGTTGGTATATGAGAGATGCACATCATTTCTGGCTGCTGTCTGTATGGCAATACTAGGTGTGGTACAGCTTTGAAATCACTTAAACACTTTGCACTCCTATTTTTCCCTTATGTTACTGGTAGGACATTTGGACAGCTAAAACTCCCTATGTACATCAAAAATTATGATTGGCTCGAGTCACCAATCATAACTTCAGTTCATTATGTGTTCTTGAAAAGGGTCTATATTATAACTTTGAATGATTAAAAGAGTGAACGCTCTTTAATCAACACCTTAAAATTGAAAGCACTAAATCCCAAACACATGGAACAGGAATTTTTCTGCCCAGGGAAAAAAATTGCTGCTCTGCAAAAAAAAAAAAAAATCCAAACACAAAATAAAGTGGGAGGCTGTGCCTCCCATACCCCCCTTACTTAAATATACCAACTCCGAGATCACACCGCAGTGGAGGAAATGGCAACGTCCAGAAAATGGCTCAGTGATTTTTTTTCCCTGGGAAAAAAATCGCTGTTCAGTGTGTTTGGTATTTAGTGCTTTTGATTTTAAGGGGTCAATGAAAGAGTGTTTGCTCTTTTAATCGTTCGAGGTTATAATATAGTCCCTTTAAAAATGCATTCTAAAATTAACATCTCAAGTTTAATTTCTTGGGTTTCTTTTCTTGAACACATAATAAATGGTAGCATAATAATAAACTTCTATATGGTGCTAGTGGCTTGCCATTGTCAGACCCTAAAACAACAATTGCTTTTGCATCCTTTATATTCTCAGCCCAGTCTTTTATAATTACTTATACTGTATGCTACAGCAGTGTCCCTTTTGCTCTTTCTCTTTTTTGATAACATCTCTTAAGATTTCTGTTTATAATTTTAAATTCATTTTTATCTTCTTTGCAACCACTAATTGACTCAGTGCATGAGATCTGAGACACACAGGTCATTGGTCATTTAGTCTTGATTTCTAGTCACAATAGAAAGGAGGTAGCATGTTTTCTTTTTATCTGTATTGCTTTTCTCCAAGTACACCAGTTTTTTCCTGTCTCCCCAAAAATAGGATGTTTGACAGACTAGTCTAAAGTGTCTATATTTATTGCATTTATCCTTGCCCTTGGGGATCAGGTTAATGCTGAAAATGGTCCATGATCACCAGATCACTTCTCCGGTAAACAAATAAATGCGGTACAAACTAAATAAAAACATTTGAAATTGTGTTATATAACTTGTTCTTTTTATTATGCTTTTTGCTCCTGTACTTGTGTTCATTTCCCTCCTTCCTGCTAATACAGCGCTAACAGGTGTCTTTGGAATATATGTGTTTTACAGTCCCTTTAGCTTCCTGTACCCATGCAACTCACCCTCCTAACCCCATTTGCTCAAGTCTTACCTCTTCCTATCACATTTTTGTAGATGATTTCCCCCACTGCCTGCTAACCATTACACCAATCCCCAAGGGAGTTGAGTCCATTCATTCCCTAGGGGATAGAAATCCTTACCTTAGATCTCCTAGGGTGAGAGCAGTCCAGAAAGGCTGTCATCCAGGCACATGAGGTAGTTTGATACTATCACCAGCATTCTAGTAATGGGAGTAATTTTAATGCAATACCCTAAACCTTCCTCTTGGTTGGTGATGTGGGCACATGTTTCACTGTAGGGACCACCTATGTCCCTCTATAAGTTCACACTTCCACCTTTATATGACTGGTAAAGGATGCCATCACTGGGTGGTCATTCCCATGTTAGCCCTGCACCAGCCTCAGTCGATACAGCAACACCTCTGCTCTTTTCATACTGATTGGGTTAGAAGGGGTGGCATGAGCTGGCCAGGACCATCCCCACCTCCCCCAAGGATGGCCACACCCATCTTCCCAGACGTGCATTCTAGCATCCAAACTGCTAATCAAACTTGGATCTCCTAGGTTGTAATCATGGTTTTATCCCTCTACACCACAGGTGCAGCTTTCTTTCTTTCATATTTTGCAGTATTCCAGTAGTGACTTGGCTCTTTGCCTTTAAAGGAGTAAAAAAGCAGCATTAATGCATCTCTGTAATATAATTATACAACATTTTACATGCTACAATATCCCATTTTAAAGTATAAAAATACATAATTGCATTTTTATAAGGAGGACTTCCAGTCCATTGCCCTAGTTATTTACAGGGGAAATGTGGCATTATCTTTTAAATTATACAATAAAAGGTAATTAGTGTTCCAAAATGTGCACGCTGACTGGAGAGCTGAATCAACATGCCCCTTGTAAATTAAACATGTCCAAACAAAAAGAAGCCATGTCACTAAACTATTGTTAAACAACCCCACTATCTAGTGGGAAATGCTAAAAAAATATTCAAATGTTTTAAGAGAGACAGCAAAATATGAGAAATAAATTCTGGACAGTTAAAAGGAATAGTACTTAGTAATATTGACTGATAATACGTTTAACCTTACCTCTGAACCAACCAGACTTTAGCAACATTTTATTCACTTTCCTCATGTTTGCATTATTCCTCACAAACTTTTAAGCATTCTTGTACATTGCTCATGGTTCAGATAATATTGTTAAGACTTTCACAAAAAAAAAAAAGAGAGAGAGAGAGATAAAGAAATACGACACAGACAGAGAGGCAAACCAGTATGGGAATGTACTCTTCTACAATGGCCTCCTAGCATTGTGCTGATATACCGTGCAATCATGGAGACATACAAACATGAAATACAGCAGCACGCTATTAACCAAATCAGTATCCAAAACAGCAAAAAAATGATGGCAGCACCAGGAAATGACGTTCAAGATTTAATCCACAAGTTCAAGACAATATTTCAAGTAAAATACAAGCCAAAAGTAAGAACTTTCGTCTCCTGCAATGGAGACTTCTTCAGACTAATGGCTTACACATAAACAAAACCTTTTTAAATACTAAAATAGCAGTCAATTAAACTTAATTGACAATTAATCATTAAAAGCTGAATTAGCAGTTTTAAAACAACAGCCAGCCTAATGCTGACAAATACCTCTAACTAAAACTCCTAATGCTTCAGTCCCTTCATTTTTAAATACATAATAAATTCTTCTCTGTTATTAAGTCCTGAGGGAAAACATGCATTTAATCTAACCTGCCAGCAGTATTCCAACCACCCTAATTCTTCTTCTACATTAATACTTTTAACATTAGGATGCACTGAATCTATTACCAAACACTTAAAATTAATTTTACATCTATTTTCCACATAATGCTTACCCATAGCATTTTTTTACATCACCCTTACCAATAGCATAGTGGTGTTCAAAGATTCTCCTATACAATTCTCTTTTTGTTTTGCCTACATAAAAGCAGCTACATTCTACACATATTAATACATAAACAACATTTTTAGATCTACATGTGAATCTACCTGGGACTTCTACTAAAGTTTTCCCAAGTGTAATTTTGTGACTTCTGATGTATAAATATTGACAATAATTACAATTGAAGCACTTTACCATTCCTTTCTTTTCTTCCACAGCCTTATTTTTATTTAACTTCTTTTGAAAAAAGTCTTTAATATTTTTTGCTCTTTTTTGTACAAATTTTGGTTCATCTCCTAATTTCTTTATAATTTCACTATTTCCTTTTAATATTCCCCAATTCCTTCTAACTATACCTTTAATAGCATTAAAATCAGTACTATTCTGTAATGCTAAAACTGTGGTAAAATCTACAGAGATTTTCTCCTTTGGTTTATCTACAATTATATTGTTCCTTTTCATAATTTCTTCTGCCATCACCTTATCTACCATTTCTTGGGGGTAATCTCTACTTAACATTCTCTTGCAAAAATTGTCAGCCTCAAATGAAAGATTTCATCATCTTTCATCAAATTACTAATTCTATTTATTTGACCTTTGACAATGTTCCACTTGGTCTTTTTTGGATGTAAACTTGAATAGTGTAAATACATGTTGTTTTGAAATTTTTTTTATGAATTTTAGAAACTAATTTGCCATCAGATTTATAGATCATAAGATCTAAAAAATTAATTCTTTCTGTATTAAAGTTATGTGTAAACTTAATACAGGAATAGACATTGTTGATATATTTCAAAAATTTATTTAGTTCGTCGACAGTGCCATCCCATATTATCAGAACATCGTCGATAAATCT
Source organism: Protopterus annectens (assembly GCF_019279795.1). NCBI lineage: Eukaryota > Metazoa > Chordata > Ceratodontiformes > Protopteridae > Protopterus > Protopterus annectens. The sequence continues at coordinate 1,230,125,873 of NC_056732.1, forward strand.
CAACATTTTGATAATATTTTTTGCAAAACCACTTTCAAATTTGTTGGCTGACTCCCATCCCTGCATAAAAATGTTAGCATAACTAGGGGCTAATGCAGCACCCATAGCAACCCCATTCATTTGCACAAATAGTTGATCATAATATTCTAAGTAATTGTAGCTCAAAACCAAATCTATCATCCATTAACAGTCCCACTGTATTAGCAGAAAATTCTCTCGATTTCAGTAGCTCCATTCTAACCATCTCCATACCTTCTTTGTTTGGTATCATTGTATATAAAGAATTAATGTCTAAAGTTAGTAATATATCCGAGTCAGAGACCTTAATATTATTAAGTTTATTCATACAATCATAGCTATCTTTTATATATGTGACGCTGTTTGGTACCACTTTTTGTAGGTGTTTATCTACTAAAATAGACATTCCCTCTGTCTTATTATTTCTACTGGCTACTATTGGTCTTAAAGGATGAGAATCGATATTTTTATGAATTTTAGGTATTCCAAAAATACTACTAATCTTGGGATTATTATTAATTATGTTTCTTTTCATTTTCTCATTGATTCTTCCAGCATAGAACCACTCATCTATGCAAGATTCTATTAATAAGAATCCTTTCTTTATTTCTATTAGATTAACTGGTTTATAAAAATTACAGTCAGATAACATTTCTTTCATTTTTCTTTCATAATCATCCCTGTCCAACGAAACCATCGAACCTCCTTTGCCAGCCTTAAAAATAAGTATGTTTTTATCTTTAACTAAGGCATCAAAACATTCTTTCTCTTTTTTAGTTAAATTATAATATTTAAAGTTGGTATCATTTTCTAACATTTCAAGCATCTGCATTTCACACATATTAAGAAACATTTCCAGTTCTTTAGATAAAGGTGGATTATAACTGCTAGGTTTATAAAATTCACAGTTATTTTGTTTTTGATGTCCAAATATTAATTTGAGGTTTAATTTCCTCACATAATCTCTTAACTCATTGATCATCACTAATTAATAAATAAAAAAACAACAGCCACAAAAACTGGGGTGGCAGGAAAGGTCCAAGAAAGAACTGGAACTATCAACAAAAACAATGGAAGACGTAAACAGTGTGAATTTTAAAATTATTAACTTATTTAGCAAGAATATTTCTTATGATGACTGCTGTGTACTGAGTAAGGGGTGGAATTTTGCCCCGGCACAAAGGGCAAATAAATTAGTGATGATCAATGAGTTAAGAGATTATGTGAGGAAATTAAACCTCAAATTAATATTTGGAAATCAAAAAAAAAATAACTGTGGATTTTATAAACCTAGCAGTTATAATCCACTTTTATCTAAAGAACTGGAAATGTTTCTTAATATGTGTGAAATGCAGATGCTCGAAATGTTAGAAAATGATACCAACTTTAAATATTATAATTTAACTAAAAAAGAGAAGGAATGTTTTGATGCCTTAGTTAAAGATGAAAACATACTTATTTTTAAGGCTGACAAAGGAGGTTCAATGGTTTAGTTGGACAGGGATGATTATGAAAGAAAAATGAAAGAAATGTTATCTGACTAATTTTTATAAACCAGTTAATCTAATAGAAAGGATTCTTATTAATAGAATCTTGCATAGATGAGTGGTTCTATGCTGGAAGAATCGATGAGAAAATGAAAGAAACATAATTAATAATAATCCCAAGATTAGTAGGATTTTTGGAATACCTAAAATCCATAAAAATATTGATTCTCCTCCTTTAAGACCAATAGTGGCCAGTAGAAATAGTAAGACAGGGGGAATGTCTATTTTAGTAGATAAACACCTACAAAAAGTGGTACCAAAGAGCGTCACATATATAAAAGATAGCTATGATTGTATGAATAAACATAATAATATTAAGGTCTCTGACTCGGATATATTACTAACTTTAGACATTAATTCTTTATATACAATGATACCAAACAAAGAAAGTATGGAGATGGTTAGAATGGAGCTACTGAAATCGAGAGAATTTTCTACTAATACAGTGGGACTGTTAATGGAGATGATAGATTTAGTTTTGAGCTACAATTACTTAGAATTTTATGATCAACTATTTGTGCAAACAAATGGGGTTGCTATGGGTGCAGTGTTAGCCCCTAGTTATGCTAACATTTTTATGCAGGGATAGGAGTCAGCCAACATTTTTGAAAGTGTTTTTGCAAAAAATATTATCAAAATGTTAAGATTTATCGACAATGTTCTGATAATATGGTATGGCACTGTCGACGAACTAAATACATTTTTTGAAATATATCAACAATGTCTGTTCCTATATTAAGTTTACGCATAACTTTAATACAGAAAGAATTATTTTTTTAGATCTTATGATCTATAAATCTGATGGCAAATTAGTTTCTAAAATTCATAAAAATGAATTTCAAAACATGTATTTACACTATTCAAGTTTACATCCAAAAAAGACCAAGTAGAACATTGTCAAAGGTCAAATAAATAGAATTAGTAATTTGACGAAAGATGATGAAATCTTTCATGTTGAGGCTGACAATTTTTGCAAGAGAATGTTAAGTAGAGGTTACCCCCAAGAAATGGTAGATAAGGTGATGGCAGAAGAAATTACGAAAAGGAACAATATAATTGTAGATAAACCAAAGGAGAAAATCTCTGTAGATTTTACCACAACTTTAGCATTACAGAATAGTACTGATTCTAATACTATTAAAAGTATAGTTAGAAGGAATTGGGGAATATTAAAAGGAAATAGTGAAATTATAAAGAAATTAGGAGATGAACCAAAATTTGTACAAAAAAAGAGCAAAAAATGTTAAAGACTTTTTTCAAAAGAAGTTAAATAAAAATATGGCTGTGGAAGAAAAGAAAGGAATGGTAAAGTGCTTCAATTGTAATTATTGTCAATATTTATACATCAAAAGTCACGAAATTACACTTGAGAAAACTTTAGTAGAAGTCCCAGGTAGATTCACATGTAGATCTAAAAATGTTGTTTATGTATTAATATGTGTAGAATGCAGCTCTTTTTGTGTAGGCCAAACAAAAAGAGAATTGTATAGCAGAATCTATAACCACCACTATGCTATTGGTAAGGGTGATGTAAAAAATGCTATGGGTAGCATTATGTGGAAAATAGATGTAAAATTAATTTTAAGTGTTTGGTAATAGATTCAGTGCATCCTAATGTTAAAAGTATTAATGTAGAAGAATAATTAGGGTGGTTGGAATACTGCTGGCAGGTTAGATTAAATGCATGTTTTCCCCCAGGACTTAATAACAGAGAAGAATTTATTATGTATTTAAAAAGGAAGGGACTGAAGGATTAGGGATTTTAGTTAGAGGTATTTGTCAACATTAGGCTGACTATTGTTTTAAAACTGCTAATTCAGCTTTTAATGATTAATTGTCAATTAAGTTTAATTGACTGCTATTTTAGTATTTAAAAAAGCTTTGTTTAAGTGTAAGCCATTAGTCTGAAGAAGTCTCCATTGCAGGAGACGAAAGCTCTTACTTTTGGCTTGTATTTTACTTGAAATATTGTCTTGAACTTGTGGATTAAATCTTGAACATCATTTCCTGGTGCTGCCATAGTTTTTTTGCTGTTTTAGACATACAAACATGTCATACACATGCACAATATATCTGTAAACTGTGAAGAAGGTAGATGAACACTAAAATGACATTACACAAACATTATTCAAGATACTGTAATTGTATAACAGCAATACCCCACTTCTGGATATGGGTATCACAGGATTTAACCAGGGGTGGCTTTGTTTGAATTCTCAACCAAGAAAGGTTATAAAACATGGGGTGAATAAAGAGTATAGCTAGTAACAGATGGTAACTACAGGAACACCAAAAAAAGTATTTTTGCAAGGGAGAACCACACCTCTGTGTCTCTAAATATACTAACTTTGAGATCACACAACCTTGGGCATATAGACAAAAATTCATTATCCCCACATTTCCACAATTTTACTATTAACACTAACTTTTTATTAACCAAACAGGAAGTCAAGTAATCAGTTAATTCCATTATGATCCCACAGTTATGATCAAATCCATGCATCTCCAAGATACAAACTGAAGTCAGAAGGAAGATGGCTTAATACACATGCAAGGACATTATTAGCAGATTTTATCAATTAATAAGGCTGACATAAGGCAATAATTGTGGAAAAAATGAAAAAGAAAGTAAGGACTTCTAAGATGACTGGACACTGAGTAACAGCTTAATTTTAGCTCTCCCAGTGTGAAAAGAGAAACTCAGAAGACAGAGTCACTGGACTCATTTTTGGGTATATTTCAGGAACTGGCTAGTAAATGCACTGCCTGGATGAGAGCATAAAAGAAATTCAGAAAACCTGAAAGAAAATCAACCACAAACAGTGAGGACAAACATTGAATGGAAAGAATTCTGCAGCTGTTTAGCAAAAAGCAGTGCAAGCTCCAGCTTTGGTGCAAGACATGACTTCCAGTAACCTAGAAGAAAAAATAAGTCAAAAGTACTCAGAGCAAATTAATATAAGTGAAACACTGATGGAATATATCAACTCAAACAACAAAAGGTTGGATAAAAATGGAAGAAGTTTTAAACAGGTATTCAGATGAGATGATAAAACTGCAAAAATCAGAGGTTGAAATGAAGAAAAGGCTGGTTGAATAAGAAAGTGCTCAAGAAGAGATTTAAAAAAAAAATAGAATTAGAGGACAGAGCATGCAGGGAAAATCTGAGATTTTCTGTTGTACCAGAGAAGCTGAAAGGAACAGACTATATTCATTTTAAGAAAGCAGTCCATATCTCTCAACTGTACAGATTTTCACAGAATGTCCAGATTTTTGCCTGATTTTTTTGGTCTATTTTTCATAAAATTATGGTCTTCTGGTGAATTAACGGCAAATCATTAAAGATTGAAGTTAGAAAATAACAACAGCCATTTAGCTTTCAGATTTCATACCTTTTGAAAAATTAATGCTAATGCAACACCTGTTATTCTATCAACTTTCTAAGTTTGTAAGGGGAATATTTAAAAAATGTCCTTATTTTTAGCCTCTGTCTCACTTTTATTTATGGCTTTGTCCAGATATCCTGCTCTAAGAGTTTGAGAGGTATGGAAAGCACAAATAAGCAAATGGACTGAATTCCACAGCAGGAATTGTTAATTGAAAGGGCACATCATGTGTATGCTCCAAACCTGATCATGAGAAAGCAACCTAGGCATTTAATAGTAAAGATACAATCCTACCAGCGAAGGAGTTGATTCTGATAAATCTGTGGCAGAGGGACAAAGTACTAAAAGTGGGAGACAGTAGAGTTTTATGTTAAATGATTACTCATTCTACACCAGGCAGAATAGGAGTAAAATTATTCCACTAATTTAATTATTTCACTAATGTCAAGAAGAAGGTGTGAGATTCAAACTGCTGTATCCAGCTATCTTCAGAATATTCTTTCCTGGATGGAAAAAATCATGTTTTGATGCCGAACGTGCTAAGGAGGAAATACAAAAGTTTGTCCAAAAAAAGTGAGCTGTGAAACAGAAGGAGATTCTGTATCTTGTTTTTCTGGTAATAAAGATTACAGAGAGACTGCCAGTGAAACATTTTAATGTGTTTAAAAAGAAAATGTTTGAGAGAAATTAAAAAGCACACAATTTGACTAGAAGAACTGAGAGAACATTGGAAAGGAAATAGAGACTGGATTTGGGAGATGGAGATAAAGAGGAATTAAACCAGAAACTCAGAAATTGACAAATAAATGTGGGAGTATAAAGCATTAATTATATTTCTGAAACATGACAGAACAAGAAAACCTGGAAATATCAGACTTTTTGACTTTGTTAAAGTTGTGGGGGATTCTACAGCATATACTCTACTTCATGTCATTAATGTTTGGAGGAAAACTTAGGAGAGGGAAGAGGAATGAAAATGCTAACTGCAAGGAAAACAAACTTTTGTTCTTAACAGTAATATCTATATAGTGCATGATATCTGCATGATATAAAGTAAAGTTGTCTCAGTTATTTTCAAGTTTAATGGGAATACTAAAGTAAGCAGGTGTCTGTTATTCACCATAATTTCTCTTTCTCTTTTTTAAGTTTTAAGAAATGTAGACACTGCAATGTAAAAAAAAGACAAGTCTGTGCAAAAGAATATGATACAAGAAAAAATATGTACTTTTTCTCATTCTTGCATAGAGGAATGACTGGATTGAAGCTCTTGGCTTTATCTAGTAATAAGTTTTAAGAGAAAGTAAATGAATAGAAAAGAACATTGAATATAATAAAGCTCTCTTCTAGCAAATAAATAAATACATACTTGTAGAAGCAACCTTGTATCTGGACCTCATGTCTTCATGTAAACAATCTGATAAAGAGCAATAAAAAACAGAATACTTATTTCTTTTAATGGCTTTCTTTCAATGGCTAGGAGATAATGTTTTCTGAAAGCATTCAAGTGTCTTCTCATTCTGAGAGAGCAATAAAGACAAGACAAAACCAGACAGCACTTAGTAGAAGCGCAGTCTGTACCATGTGTCTTAGCATGAATAACCTTCATTTTAGGTTAAGCCAAATTAGTGAGTGTGGCTGTCAGTTTGGGACAATTGCTCCTCTTAGGAAGGTAAAACTTTGATATTTGAAGATGAACATAGTTTTGTGTGTTAATATTAAGCTAATAAGTTTTTGAGGTGTATGGGGGTTTTCAATAAAATAAAAAGTTTTGTAAAATGTGATATAGGCTCAAAATGGTATGACAAGAAACAACTATATAAAAGGTCCTCAAACATTAGTGTGTGCATGTAACACAAAATCTGGAACTAAATACTTAAAAAACTGTTAATAGTTTCACAGATCTATACAACAAAGAAAGAGTATTGAACTATATTAAAAGTGTAGAATGCAAATATCTATGCTACAGGAGACAAATTTGGAAAGAAATTAACATGTGAACCTGATAAAGAAAGGTATTCAGGGTGGTATTCAGCAGAATACCTGGGGAAAAGGAAATGAGGAGTACTTATATTAAGTCCAAGATGAGCTCCAATAGAGATAGAAGAGGACAAAAAAGTTAATAATGGTAGCTATGCAGTACTTAGTGACAAGGGAGGAGGATTATACTGGCATGTATTTATACTCCACCTGAAATCTGCTATAATGGAACGTAAGAAAATTCTGGGAGAAAAATTAGTTTTCAGCAGGGAATATTACTTATAGGTGGGATCCAGAATTTGATTTGCAGCAGGGAAGATGTGTCTGGGGGGGCCCAGAAGGGAAAATATTAACAAAGGAGGGTAGGCTTTTGAAGAAATTTATAAAAATATTGGGCATGGAAGATGTTAATTCAGTATTAGGAGTTCGGAGTGAATTTACATATTATTCCCCAAGATACTAAAACTGGACTAGGCTGGACAGAACTTACATTTCACATGGACATGTTCATTTAATTGAAAGTTTTGATATGCATCAAGTAACTATTTCAGATCACACGCTGATAATAACTAAAATAAAAATCCAGGGTAATGAAATAAAAATGAGACTGCTTTCTCACCTAACTGCTGAAAAGAGAGGAATTTAAGGAATGGCTAGTAGAAATTATTCAGGAGATATTACAGAAGACAGAATTTTCTTCTGAAAATATAGCTAGGGAGTGATATAAAATTAAACTGGAGTTTAAAAATAGGGTGGAAATAAAGAGATATATGGTTAGGAAGCAACAAGAACTGTTTAAAAGGACTGACAAATGTTAAAGTATTTCAGAATAGGAGGAATGTCACAGAACAAGAAGAGGAGCAATTGCAGACTGCTATGCAGAATATAAAGGAATACCCTGATAACATGCATGAGTTTAGAAAGATTGTGGATAAGCAACTGTTTTTTGATAATAATGCCAGAAAAACTGTTCGTACAATGACTCAGACAACAGAAAGTAAAAAGGGATGTTGCCAAGCATAGGGAGCCTATAACAAGGAAGATAATAACAGATCCTGTAGATGTGCTTGAAATATTTCAGAAATTTTATAAAAGTCTTGTACAGACTTTATACCCCAAGCAGAGAAATATGGAGATCAAGAAAAGCTGCAAATGGAAATGTTTATGGAATAATTAAATATACCAAGGTTAGAGGTAGATGAGGCTCAATTACTAATAGGATAGCAGGTGATGAGATAGAAATGGTGATGTATAACCAATCCACAGGAAAGTTCCCAGGAGCAGATGGTATTCCTGTGAAAATTTGGAAGCTAGGAGGGGAAAAAACTAATAAAAACCTGGAAGGTTTTGTTTAGCAGTACTTTAAGAGGAGGAGAAGCACCAACATCCTGAAAGAAAGCAGTGGTGGCTGTCATACCTGAAGATGGTAAAGACCTATCAGATCCAGCTGCATACAGGCCCATTTTAATCCTAAACTATGATTATAAAGTATTTGTTTATAATGGCTAAAAGAATGGCAAAGGTGATGCCAAAATTGATAGATATAAATCAATGTGGTTTTGTAGAGGGGTGGCAAACATTTGACAACATTAACAGAACAGTGATGATCCAGAAGGAAGCTAAATATAAGAAAATACCTTTAGAACCATTAGCAAAGAAAATAAGTGACTCAGAAATTCCAGGATATAATTAGTATGGTAGTCAAGAAAAGCTAACTATATTTGCAGATGATACCTGATAAAACCAGAGAAGGACATTTCAGTGTTCTGGAACATTTTGTGGCAGTCTCAAATGTTTTTGGGGTACAAAATTAATGAAGTTAAGACAAAGCCAACAGCTGTAAATAATATACCCACACAAAGCTTCGTTCAGCAGCATCCATATTTTTGGGGACATGATAAAATGAAGTACTTAGGAGCATTCTGTTGTGGTAGCTAAGGATATGTGAGAAGAGGCTAAACAAAAGCTAATACAAAAACTGTGAAACTGAAAGCTCTGTTATATGGATATGGATAACAATGTACAAGCTGTTAAAGTGTTTTTAGTCCCTTTAGTTTTATACACAGGCCAAGCATATTTTTATCAACCAGAGTAGAAGTTGTGAACAGCAATTAATAAAGAGCTGAATGACTTTATCTGGGAGGTGAGGACAGCAAGAGTCAAGTAGGATAAGCTGATTCTTCCAAATTGAACAAGGTAGTTTGGTATTACCTGATTTGAAGGGGTATTTCAGAACTACACAGTAAAGGCTCCTATACAGAAACCTATAATTCAAAGTGGAAAGGGATGATAATAAAACAGGGTGGAAGTTCAAGAAACAATGACAGACTGTGATTCTGGATGGAGATCCTTAAGGAGAATAACAATAATCATGCAGAATATTATATTTATAAAGCAGCAGAAAGTATTCTAAGAACTAAGCCAACATGGGAATGGAGAAAGGAGATTCTACAAATAGGGATGACTGCAATTAGGGATACAGACAATAGACAAGAGTGGGCTGGAATTTATTGGTGAAAACTGGTAAAAGAACTAAGGTGTTAGGAGCAAATAATTACAGAGGGAAATGTAATAGAATGGGAAGAGGCTAATTATTTATTTGGACTGTAGGCTAGAGATTGTCTTCCCTATCAAGGATTAATCTCAGAGAATAGGCAAAGAGAAAGAAATTGGGGGATGCCAAGTGAATGACCAGCACTGGTACAGTTTTCAGTAGAATCTAGAAGAGAAGTTGCTGTTAAAAAAGGAATAATTAGTAGAGCATACACAATATTGCATATTAATTATAAGAATCAACCACGGAAGGTTATAAAGGATTGGGTAGAAAGACGGGATAAGCAATTCACAAAGAAACAATAGGGGGATATATGTATGTCTCCCAAATATGCAACAAAGATTAGAACATTTAGGGTCTTTGCCTGGAAGTGTTTACATAGGTATTTTTATACCCCATGTAGACTCCAAAGAATTTTACCTCAGGTAGACATCAAATGTAGAGGTGTGATGGGGAAGAAAGAGGCAACTGGGAACACATTTTCTGGGAGTGTAATGAGTTGGCAGACTATAAAGATTCCCTGTAGACTGCTCTGTCAGAGATACTGGGTGAGCAAAGTGGTGTAACTAAGTAAATTATTTTTTGAGCTATATGATACAGAATCAGAATTGCCTAGACATAGTAAGGCCTTGCTGAATCTAATTATGGTGGCAGCCAAAAAAGAAATTACTAGAAAATGGAAATCAAATTCTAAACCAACTTTACTAGACGTAGTGAATATAGTAATAAAGATAAAACAACTGAAATTGGATCTTTAGAAAAGGGAAGGAGCAAACTACATAGGAAACAATGGAAATTATAGGAACAATACAGAGGAGGAACAAGGTTCAAAAGAAGGCAGGATTTGAATGAGCTATGTAATGTTTGACTGACAATGACTAGACAGATAAGTGATGAATAATGTTTGCAACTAAAATTATGACAATATGGTTTGTTTTCATTTATAAAAATTTATGATTGCCTATGTCATACTTGATAATTTAATAAACATGTTTCTTCTTTAAAAAAAATGAAAAAATAAAGAACATACAACTCTGGAATGCTGTAGTAAATGTACTAAATGCTTTATAATGCGTTTATTTTTTTCTGGCCAAAAATACCCTTTCATTGCAAAGAGAGTTGCCCTGCTTAGGATTCAGTTCATCTTAGACATGTTCCCTAATCATGTTTTTCCTTTCTAATCTTTTCAAAATTCTGATCTAATGGAATCTTCTCTTTGTACTTCCTTTCTCAAAATCCATGCTTCTTGCTGCTAGCACCACCATCGGTAATACAAAAGGATCTTCTGCATTAGTTCAAAATGCACAAGTTCCAAGTATATTAGCTTGAACATTTCAGCATAATGACTCAAACACATCTAGGTGCTAAAAACACACAAACCAAGGCAGCAGCTAATGGAGCAAAAAATTCTGCAAAACCAGCACAAGGAACCAGGAAAATCTTGTAAACACGTAGTTTAATAATCCACAATTTCAGAGTTTAGCATTTTCATTCCCTCTGGAACTTCATCCGAACTCATAAAATTTAAAATACATTTTGTGTTTTAAATACAAATTTAAAAAAAAATCACATGCACAAACCATCCAATAAAATCATTTATACTCTAATTGCTTCAATTTCAACACAGGGTGTATGGATAAAGTGTCAGTTAAACCTGAATATTGCATTGCATTCAATGCAATTTGCCATTTTAACTCAGCCATATCCAGGTGGTCATCCACTACCCCCTTGAAAATCTTTCACCAGCTTCTCCACAACCATAAACTTAAAGAAGTGTGTAAGGTTGCCTTTTATATGTCTGAACAGGGCATTACTCAGTTTACCATTCCTGATATCAGCACAATGCTCATATATATGGTCTCGTAACCTTCTCATAGTCTTACCCATGTAAAAACTTGTACATAATGTGCATTGAGCAAGGTAAATAACATTTTTGGTCTCACAATTGTACCTCCCTTTTATCAAATAGGTCACATTAGCTATTTTGAAACAATCACTTTTCATAATGGAAGGACACTATGTGCAAGCTCCACACTTTTTAGTGCCATTATTTTGCGCATTTTGAAAAATGTTTGCCCCCCCCCCCCAGCTTCTAGATTTTGTTTCAAAGACCTACTCTTTCTATATACAAAGGTCGGTTTTCCACCTATTCTTTCTGTTAACTTACTAAATACTTCTAAATAACTTGCAGAAATATACCAAATTGTCTCTGTAATATATTTAATAGCCCCACTGTCTAAACTATAGGTGGAAATGAAACTCATGTTATTGTGCCTCTCATCCCTATTACTAGCAATGATGACCTCACATCTAGATCCCAGAATAGGCAGAAACACACCATTCTGTCATTTTCTAACTACTTCCCTTATTTCTTCCAAAAATCCATCTGGATAACCTCTATTTCTGAACATAGATAAAACTTCCTCACATTCATTCATAAAGTTTTCCATGTTATATACCATATGTGCCACTCTCACCAGCTGGCCTTTAACCACCGCTTTCTTTTAGTGCATGGGATGCCAACTGGTAGTAATAGAAAAAGTGGGCTTCCTATAGATGTTGAAAATATATTTATTCTCAGTTCTATCCTTGGATAGCATAACGTCCAAATAATGAATACATTCATTATGAAAATGTGAAGTGAAGGACAAAAATTCAGCAGTGTTGTTCAAATAGTCAAGAAAAATATTAAGGTTATCCACGGTATCATTCCATAGGAGGAAGATATCATCCAAAAATCTAGTATATACCTCCCAAGAATTTGCAAAGGGTCTAGTCAGGACAAATCTTTCCTCCCACTCAGCCATAACATAGTTAGCAAAAAGGGTGGTGCAAGCTGCACCCATTGCTACACCTGTGACCTGTCTATAAAGTTGTCCTTCAAAATAAATATAGTTATACTTAAGGACCAACTCCATTAAATCCACCATCGCTGCCACCCTCCAGTTAGTCATATTGAATTTTTTGTTTAACTGATGTTCAAAAAACTCAAGTCCTTCCTTATGGGGGATCACAGAGAATATTTTTTTACATCAACAGTAACAAATATGCTGTGGGGATTAAAAGTTAATTCATTAATCTTACTTAGAAAATCCCATGAATCTCGGCAAATTTGCTTGATGTGACCTAAACCTGTTTTAGATTCAAATCTATAGCACTAGTTTTTGATCTTCCCCCATATACAGTCAGTCTGAAGGGTGGATCATTGATATCAGAGTGTATTTTTGGGATCCCAAAAATCTGTGCTAACTTTGTTTTTTCAACCAGCATATACCTATATTCCATCTCTGAAATTTGTCCTTCAGTAACCATATCAAGCAATACTCTGTCTATTTTTACATAACCAACATTAATTTCATACTTGGGCACTTCTTCATAAGTTTCAGTAACCATCAGTCGATTCATTTTGTTCAGATAATCTACCTTATCCATTATTACAAGCCCCCCTCCCTTGTCTGGTTTCATAGCCCTGATATTACAATCCTCACTAACATCTTTCAACAGTTTTTTCTCCTGTGTGTTTAAGTTAGCAAATTGGCAGTGGTGGTGCAGTGATTAGCGTTGTCGCCTCACAGCAAGAGGTTCTCTCGTTCGATTCTCAGCTGGAGTGCCTTCTGTGTGGAGTCTTCATGTCCTCCCCACGGTCGTGTGACGCTAAAGACATGCAGGTATGTGCAAGCGTGAATGAGAGTGCCTTCTTTGAAGGTTGGACGTCGGGCTGGCAACTCGGCACCATAAAAATCCACTGCCAATCATGAGCAAACTGGAGTTACGCTGTAGCGATCCCTAACTAGGAAAAGCCAAAAGTTTAAGTTAACAAATTTATTTACACATTTGTTTTGCAACATGTTCCGAAAGTCCAACTCACAAAACTTTTCAAACTGTTGTATCAGGACATGCAGTGGGGGATTGTAGACACTGGATCTGTATAATACATTTTCATGCTGAACATTTCCACCCAAGATCAAGCTTAAATTTAATTTTCGACACTACAACTTTAAATCAACCACAGTCTGTACAATATTTGCTCTTTTAGCTGGCACAAAAATTTAATCCTTTTGACAATAAATTAGCATGATTAATATCCATATTCTTTTGAGAATAGTTGAACAGATGAAAATGTCCTTTACCGTTTGAAACAGTGGTATAAGATGAATTACAACAGTCAAAGTCAATAGAGGCATTGAAAAATTCATTTACCACCAATTCTACTGTTTGTAATACTTCGGCTTGGCTCCTTCCCTCCTGTATTCCTCCTCCTGACTGTTCGCATTTCATTCCTTCTCACTGTTGAATATCCTCTCCGATCTGCGAACACCACCATTCTCTGAAGGGACTGCTCCGTGGCCGTTCTGCTGAACCATTACGTTGTTTCCGGTAGTTTGGGGCTGGACTACCCTTCCTGCATTCACTTGATTCCCCTGAGTGTAACCATGGTTACTTGAAGGGTGCAGGTACACTTTCTTACTCAAATACTGATTCAGATCTCTGTTCAATTTGCGAATTTTATTTTGCAAAACATTATGGCATTGTTTGTCAATTTTGTCAAACATATTTTTGTAGTTTGTTTCATAACTACAAAAAAGTAAATCAACCTTTATCTTTTTGTCCAGCTCCTCAATAGATTTAGATAGTTTTTCTAGCTCCAGGCCATTATATTTAACCATAATCTTCAAAAGGTCACAGCCTGTTTGGTCATATAGTTCATGTAATTCTGCCAGCATATCAGGTTTATTTTCCACCCCATTCGGGTACCGTCATACCCTTAGACCCTGTGGTATGCATTTTAACCTGATACACTCTAGCAAATACATGTTCTCTACTTGTAAATTCTTGAACTGAAACAAAAATTTGTCCAGTGACCGCAACATTACAGCTAGACTTTATGGTTGCTCTTTAGGGATGTTAACACCACAACTAGACCCCATATCAGTCTCTTTACTCAGTGAAAACTTATTGACTTTCCAGTCATCAAGAACAGGCAAATTAGAATTAATCACTGCACTTACATTGTTTCTAGAACCTCCTTGAGTCTGCTGGGACAAGGGCAGCCCCAAATTATAAGTCCCTGAATCATTAACACCACTGTTGGAAGCCATCAATTCAGACACTTGTTTGTTGATGGAATGAACCTGCTCCAAAAGCATGGTAAGACTAGTGCTGCTGTGTGTGCTGGTAGCATCCATAAAGTTGCCCACTCCAGGTAAAGACATAATGACGACAATGTATCACTTGAAGACCAACAGTTTAAAAACACACAAACCAAGGCAGCAGCTAATGGAGCAAACAATTCTGTAAAACCAGCACACCAAGGAACCAGGAAAATCTTGTAAAAACATAGTTTAATAAGCCACAATTTCAGAGTTTAGTGCTTTCATTGCCTCTGGAACTTCATCAGAACTCATAAAATTTAAAAAACATTTTTTGTTTTAAATACAAATTTAAAAAAAAAAATCACATGCACAAACCATCCAATAAAATCATTTATACTCTAATTGCTCCAATCTCAACACAGGGTGTATGGCTTAGTGGGAGGAAAGATTTGTCCTGAACAGTCCCTTTGCAAATTCTTGGGGGGCATATACTAGATTTTTGGATGATATCTTCCTCCTATGGAATGATACCATGGATAACCTTAATATTTTTCTTGACTATTTGAACAACACTGCTGAATTTGTGTCCTTCACTTCACATTTTCATAATGAATGTATTCATTATTTGGACATTATGCTATCCAAGGACAGAACTGAGAATAAATATAATTCCAACATCTATAGGAAGCCTACTTTTTCTAATACCTACCTGCACTTCACCAGTTGGCATCCCATGCACCAAAAGAAAGTGGTAGTTAAAGGCCAGCTGGTGAGAGTGGCATGTATGGTATCTAACATGGAAAACTTTATGAATGAATGTGAGGAAGTTTTATCCATGTTCAGAAATAGAGGTTATCCAGATGGATTTTTGGAAGAAATAAAGGAAGTAGTTAGAAAATGACAGAATGGTGTGTATCTGCCTATTCTGGGATCTAGATGTGAGGTCACCATTGCAAGTAATAGGGATGAGAGGCACAATAGCATGAGTTTCATTTCCACCTATAGTTTAGACAGTGGGGCTATTAAATATATCACAGAGAAAAATTGGTATATTTCTGCAAGTTATTTAGAAGTATTTAGTAAGTTAACAGAAAGAATAGGTGGAAAACCGACCTTTGTATATAGAAAGGGTAGGTCTTTGAAACAAAATCTAGAAGCTGGGGGGGGGGGCAAACATTTTTCAAAATGTGCAAAATAATGGCACTAAAAGTATGGAGCTTGCACATAGTGTCCTTCCATTATGAAAAGTGATTGTTTCAAAATAGCTAATGTGACCTATTTGATAAAAGGGAGGTACAATTGTGCGACCAAAAATGTTATTTACCTTACTCAATGCACATTATGTACAAGTTTTTTTACATGGGTAAGACTATGAGAAGGTTACGAGACCGTATATATGAGCATTGTGCTGATATCAGGAATGGTAAACTGAGTAATGCTCTGTTCAGACATATAAAAGGCAACCTTACATACTTCTTTAAGTTTATGGTTGTGGAGAAGCTGGTGAAAGATTTTCAAGGGGGGGGTGGATGAGCACCTGGATATGGCTGAGTTAAAATAGCAAATTGTATTGAATGCAACGTAATATCCAGGTTTAAATGACACTTTATCCATACACCCTGTGTTGAAATTGAAGCAATTAGAGTATAAATGATTTTATTCAATGGTTTGTGCATGTGAATTTTTTAAAATTTGTATTTAAAACACAAATTTTTTTTTTAATTTTATGAGTTTTGATGAAGTTCCAGAGGGAATGAAAATGCTAAACTCTGAAATTGTGAATTATTAAACTATGTTTTTACAAAATTTTCCTGGTTCCTTGGTATGCTGGCTTTACAGAATGTTTTGCTCCATTAGCTGCTGCCTTGGTTTGTGTGTTTTTAAACTGTTGATCTTCAAGTGATACATCTAGGTGCTAAATCTGTACAATCACATTCAGAGGAAATTTATGCAATATTTATTATATGTAAATAAGCACTTTTCTGCACTGGGGCAAGCTCCTCCTGCAGCCTTCACCCTTTACTTATATATGCTCACTCTGACATCACCCCAAGTCAAAGAAAGATTCACCTTTCCTAAATTATTTTTATTTTCATTAATCATTCACATCAGGGGGCATTGTGACTATTGGAGACCAGGGTCAACAAAAACACAGCACAAACTTGTAACAGTTATAGTTTGACAGTAGCATGATTACTACTTTGAAAGTCATGACATCTCATCAGGGATTTTATCTGTGCTTTAAAAGGCAATGAGAAAAACTGGGCAATGGTGTGGTACTGCATAATGCATGACTACACTGCGCAGTTCAGAGATTGTAAGAACTTAGAAATTGATATATGATATATACGCTTATATATATATATATATATATATATATATATATATATATATATATATATAGATATATATATATATATATATATATATATATATATATATATATATATTCTAGTTTTAGCTTGTGGATAGTCATAATTAATCTCACTGGCAATCACATTGTTCACCATCTCAGTGACAATTTAGTTTTGCAATGCTTATTAGTAATATAACTGACTTTTACAAGTATTCCTTATTGTTATTTCTTTGCCCCTCCCGCAGCTGACAATAAGCTGCTGCTTGTATCCTTCCTCAATGACAGGGTCCCTAAAATCAACTTTCCCCTGGACCTATCTCAAATTTATAGCTAAAGAGTATATTGAGGCATCCCACTACAGTGTCATCCTACTGCCAAAGACATTTTTGTTTTATGCCTTACCCCTAAATCTGCCCCATGTATGTGATATGTAGAAAAAAAAAAAAAAATATATATATATATATATATATCTATATATATACATGTATATATACATATATCTACATACATACATATATATATATATATATATATATATATATATATATATGGGTCTACTTCTTAAGATCGACAGACCATTTGATCGACATTCATTTGGTCGACAGGTCATTTGGTCGACAATCAGTATTCAAGGCACTTAACAGGGATTTGCCCACCTCCCCAATGTTGTGTGACCCTGGAGTTGATATATATAGTTAGGGGGTGTGGGGGGCTATTTCCATTTAAAACATGAAAATACAACAAAAACTACACATTTTAAACGAAAATAGGTGGAGGGCTTCGCCCCCACACCCCCCAATGTGGGGGGCTGTGCTCCCCACCCCCCCTAACTATATATATCAACTCCAGGGTCGCACAACATTGGGAAGGGGGGCAAATCTCAGATTTTTGCCTTGAATACTGGTTGTCGACCAAATGAGCTGTCGACCAAATGAATGTCGATCAAATGGTCTGTCGATCTTAAGAAGTAGACCCATATATATATATATATATATATATATATATATATATATATATATATGTATGTAGATATATGTGCTGAGTGAGAGGGATTTCAGTATGTGTAGTAGGAGTTGGTGATTAACCATATCAAAGGCTTTAGATAAATCAATGAATACTGCAGAGGAAATAGTATTATTATTATTATGGTTTTTATTTATGCTGTCTGTGAAGGATAGAAGTGCAGTGGTGGTACTATGGTAAGGTCAGAATCCATGTTGGCAGTTGGCAAGTAGGTTGTTATGGAGAAGGTGGTGTAGTAGTTGCTTATGGATACATTTTTCTATAATTTTTGCAAGGGGGGATAGCCGAGCTATAGGACGAAAGTTAGAATATTCATTGGAGTGGCCCCCTTTATGTAGTGGGATGATATGAGAAATTTTCCAGATGGATGGGATGATTCCTTCACATATGGTTCTATTGATCAGAATGGAAATGGGGTAGGCAATGGCTTTGGCTCCTTTTTGTAGGAACTCTGCTGGGAGTTTGTCTGTTGAGGGGGTAGTAGGTTTTAGTTTTTGGAGAAGAGAGCAAATGAAGGAAGTGGGTACAGGTTGTATATGAAATGGTGGGGGTGGAATAGTGTTAGAGGTGGGCAAATTTGAGGTGTCAGGAGATAGATGGCTACCAAGATTTTGGATGGCATTTGTGAAGAAAGAATTAAAATCATTTGCGGTTTGAGAGGGATTGTCTGGTTTGGAGCCAGTTGGGTTGGGAGTGAATGTTTGACCCGGGTGTAGGAGTTTGTTAATACTAGCCCAAAAGTTTTGTGGTTCCTTGTGGTAGGAGTGCTATAGGTAAAAGTTCTTCTTATCTAATAGGATGGCTTTTTTAGTAATATTTCTATGTTGTCTAAAGATTTGCTGATCTAAAGGGTTTTTAGTAGTACGCCATTTTGCCCAGGATTTGTTTCCGAGATGGATTTTTTGTCTAGTATTATTAGTAAGCCAAGGGGCTGGTTTAGTCTTATTTCTTACTGAGCATGATGGGGCATGGTGGTCAAGTATATCTAGGAATGTAGAATTGAAATATTCTACTGCTTCATTGATTGGGAGATCTTTTAATGGTGACCAATTACATTGTTTAAGTTCATTTTGGAAAAGTTCTGGGTTAAATTGCTTTTTAGTGCGTACTGTTCTAAATGAAGATGGGAAAGTTAGGTTGGTTTTATTTCTGAACATATAAGTTAGTAAGTGGTCACTTAGGTCTTCTGGGAGGGTTCCTGCTATGTATACTTGTTTGGGGTTATTAGTAAGTATCCAGTCCAAGGTACTTTCTTTGTTGTTTGGTTTATTAGTTCTGGTGGGGGAAATAATACTTTGTGAGAAGCCATAAAGGTTAATATGTGTGGTTGGGTATATAGTATTGCAGTTGTTCCAGTCTATATTAAAGTCTCCTAGAACTATGGTTTCTTGTGGGGAATTTATTGAAAGCCTGTTAAGGATATTCTCGAGAGTACTGATATTGTTACCTGGTGGAAGGTACATACAGATAATGTTTATAGCCTTATGTGTGTTGATTTGTAATTTAGTGAAGAATATTTCAGCGTTGTTATCTGAAGGTGGGCTTAGATTTACAGTGCTAACTTGTAGCTCTGTTTTATAAAGGATTGCAACCCCTCCTCCCTTTTTGGCTGTATGGTCTAGTCTAAAGATATTATACCCGGGTGGGGTAACTTCATTGTCCTTGATGGTAGGTTTTAGCCACGTTTCAGATAGGCAAAGGATGTCAAATAGGTGGACATCTAAGAGGGCATGAAGTTGTGTAATTTTATTACAGATGCTACATGTATTGAGGTGTGCTATATAGAGTGAGTTAGCTGGTTTAGTAGGTGTTGGTGTATTAGTTTTATGAGGGTTAATGTCTGGACATTTAAGGTACTGGTTAGGGCCAGGATTGGGGTGAATGTCACCATCTATAAAGGAGTGGAGGAGTGTTATGTGTTTAGGGTTGAGAAGTTTACAATAATAGTCTAATAGTTTATTTGCATTTTGGTTGGTGTACTTAATGTGAGCTAGTCTATGAAACTTGGGAAGTAGGTAGTTGGGTTTGGATAGAAGGTTAAGATGATTGGGGTAGTTTGTTATTAGTGGTATGGAAGTATATTTAGAGGGTAGGAGAAAAGTGGAGTATAGTGGTTGCTCAAATGAGGTTATGATATAGACAGAGGTTTGAAGAGATAAGAAGGAGAGTAAAAGAAGTGGTAATAATTGGTGCGGGGTAGTTGAAGCAGGCATTATAGAAGTTTGAGAAGAGGGAGAGAAAACTGGTTGTTGAAGTTTGTAAGCTGGTTGGGATAATTCTTTGTAGGTAGAGTATTATAATAAGGAGGGAGAAGAAGGGAGGAGATTGTGAGTTATATTAAGTTAAAGAAGGTTGAGGTGTTAATGTTATGAGTTGTGTGATTGGTGCTAAAGTTGTTGTGGGTGTGGCTAAGGAGGAATAAGTGTAGGAGCACTGGGGGAGGGTGGGAATTGGGGGCAGGGTAGGAGAGCGGAGTGAGCCCGCAGGGCGAACGGAGCAGGAAGACCTAAGAGTAGATTGCCAAGGAAGACAATCAGTGAAGTATGGAGTTCAGTGGATTAATCTGAAGGTAAGAGAAAGTAGGGGGAGTATAGAGAGGCTGACAGGGAAAATAGGTAAAGTGTATGAGGAGTGGAGTGTGACTAGATATAGTTAAGGACGAGGGAGAGAGGGTCAGACAAAATTTCAGAGGAAGAGTCTAGAAAGTGAATTTGGGAGACAGGGATAAGCAAGTGAGAAGAAACTAAAATACAGTTACTGATATAGAAAGGCCACCTAGTGGTCAGTTACTTTAATTCAAAATCATAGGTCTCCTATACACACACACACACACACACACATATATATATATATATATATATATATATATATATATATATATATATATATATATATATATATATATATATATATATATATATATATATATATATATATATATATGCACATACACATACATACATGTGTATATTTTATATATATATATATATATATATATATATATATATATATATATATATATATATAGATTGTCTTCAGTTTCTGAAACTGACAAAATGCCAAATGTTATATGGCTGAGACCATACAACAGACATTTTTTCAGAAATTCAAACAGTGATTGGAGATCATTGTACATTGCAAATGGGAAATTTGCTATTTTCCTCAATATAGTGCGATCTTGGAGTTGGTATATTTAATTAACCGATGGTGTGGGGGTGCAGTGGGGCTTGCCCCCTGCAAAAAACAAAAAAAAATTTTTTGTTTTTATTTTAATTTCGAACTTCTAAAGTATTGGTTATATGGTCTCTGCTATATAATGTTCAGCACTTTGGCAGTTCGGTCAACTGAAGTTAAAAAAAAAAATATATATATATATATATATATATATATATGTGTGTGTGTGTATAGTTTTATATATATATATATATATATATATATATATATATATATATATATATATATATATATATATATATATATATATATATATATATATATATCCCGTATTTTGGTGTACCAATCTCGTTGGCTTCACTTTAGAAAAATTTACATGTTTTGACCCTACAGAAGTAAATGCTTACCAGAAACATTACATTTTTGCAACTCACTCAGGCATAAAATGGGGTTGAAAGATGTGAAAGTGAAAAAAAGATAAGAAGAGTTGTGATCATACTAGAGTAGTTATCTATTTTGTTTGTTCATTTTCATACCCCGATAAGACCCTCTCAGCACAACTGCCAGTTCTGAGGATTGACTCAGTACCACTTGTCAGGTTGATTGACTTGTTTTGATTCACAAAACATAAAGTCGGAAACCATGGAAATTAAATATGGGATTATGGCATGAAAGTTATTAAAAGCTCTCACCCTTAAGCTTCAGTACTAAAAACAGTGCAGCATAAACTCAATTAAAATGCAAAATAAAATATTTGTGCTGTTGAAACTATAGCAGTGTATGAGTGCATTTGTGTGCACCTAGGAATGCTTGCAGAGATCCACATCAATTAGGGTTGAGTTTCCACTTGCTAAAGATATATTGCTTATGGTCTCTTCCTCAATTTTTGATAGCTGTGGGCATCCTCAGCCAAAGACTGTTCCTTGCTTTGATCTGTAAATTTATATTAAACTTCAGTCGTGGCACCTTAGCCAGTTTATTGTTTGTAATCTTTTCTAGAAACCATTACTGATTATATTTGCCTTTACTGTCTCTTGCACCCATCAATTGCTGTCTGTAAGCATCTCAAGCATGAGTATTGTCATAGCTGTAGACTACTGACTGAAGTCAGTGTTAGTGATTCATCACTGTACTAAGTTGATGCTGTGGCACCAAGCCAAGCTGATAGTCACTACTTTATATATATGTTAGTTGTTGCTATAGTTTTTACTGACCTCTTTACCTTTCATTTATTGATACAGTGTGTGCATAATTGTAACTCTGGTACTTTAACTCATTGCTCATCCTAGTGCTCTAGTTTGCAGACCCTTCCTCCAAATTCACTTCATTAGTACTCATTCATACTCCCTATTCCACTAGGCTCTAAATATGAAGCCACAGTCTACCTCCCCATATTGTTACCAGCCTGATAAAGATATGAACACCAAGGCAACACAAGAACTGCCTTGTGCTCACTGACAGCTGTACTATAGGGATGCTGTAGTGGTTACTCATGTTGGTTAATACCAATTCCAAAATATTATCATCCCTTGGGGGGAGGTATCAACTAGCTGTTCCAAGGCATTTGCATTGACAAAATCAAGGACTCTCTGGGCATTTGTATTCTGGCATGAGTAGTTCTTCCAGTCTATGTTTGGGAAGTTATACCATTATAACTGTGTGGCTCTCAACTTCAAAACGTTGTTAATAGAAACAGTTTCATTTAATCCAGGAAACAAAGTTGCCTGCAACAATAGCTGCCAGTGTAGTTCCCTATTTTCAAGAATAGCTTGCCAATTACCTTCTTTCACTGGTGGTATAATCTTTTCCAAAATAAAAAAGACAAATGTGTTAAAATTGGGGCAAAGTGTAGATGTAATGTAATATATATATATAGATGTTCATAAATACATTGTTTTAGGGGTCTCTCACTTTTGCCACATAAAATTCTGGGCATGCTTTACATAAATCTAAATAAACTATCACTACAGTATTACAGTTGTAAGCACCCTTACAGTAGACCTTTCCCAAGTAATTAACCACCTCTACTTCATCCACTGTATTAGTAAATGGACAACAGGACAGGCTCCACATCTATTCAATGTAAAGCAGGCCCCTTAACATTATTACCTGACTCCAAGATATTTTTTAAATTCTTACTTCTCTTAAAAATAAAATTAATCTCACCACTTGGTTTGTTTCTTAAACCTGTATGGGACTTAATCTGCACTCTCCAATCCTTAAGCATAATTTCTTTAATTTTCCCATCACACTGACTGAATGATAACACCATTGCTCTCTCAAATCTTTTGATTTCTATATTCATAGGATCATACGATCATAGGAAGTTACTAGGCTACTGTCCCTGAGACCCTTATAAGCCTAGCTAAGAGTTTTGTCTATGTTTAGACAAGTCGGCAACCAAAGCCCCTGTCCAGCAGAGACACAGGTGAAATTCCAGGGGTGCATTTTCTGTTTCCCATCCAGTTATCCAGGTTGTGCTTGAAAAGGGATAATGAGGTACTCTGCTTGACATGGAGAGGGAGTCTATTCCACAGATGGAGGAGTCCCTGGGACACAAATCTGCACCATCAACAGGTCCTATTGATGTCAAAGACCAGGTTGAGGTTGCACATGTGGGTTACTTGAGTGGAGCTTGACTTGGGGATATCATTATTATTTAAAACCCCTCCTTTTAGAATAGGTCTAAATAAAGATTCACTTTTATTTAATACCTCATGTTCTACCTTCTCAATGAGTCCCATTGTGTAACCTCTTTCAAATAACATATGTTAAATAAATTCATTTCAGTAAAAAAGTAAAAAGGTATTGTTTTGTTCCAAAATCATCTGAGAAAGTCTAACCATTTGTCTCTTAAGCAAACTATACTTTTCTTTGTATGGATGGTAACTATGAAAAAAATAAATAAGATAAATGTAAGCTTACAATAAAAAGATGATTCAAATTTCCTTCCCTCCAAGTTTTTATATATCATTGCATCTAAAAAATTAATCTTCTGATTATTTTTTCCATGAGTAAATTTCAAAAATTCAGTAGTTTTTAATGTATACCATAAATTCATCAAAATATTTGAGGTTCCTATTCCCAAAGTAAAAATATATAATCCAAAAAGCTCTCATAAAACATAATATAGGAGTAATATTCAGACTTAAATATAAAATGTGTTTCCTGAAACCACATGATAATACTGGCATATATGGGTGCTGAAGATATATCTTTGATTTGCTTAAATAATTCTCCTTCAGAGAAGCCAAATTTGTTGTACAAAATCAATTTCATGAATAATCTTAAGTTTCTTACCTCTTTTTTTGGACAGCTTATCAAAAGTAAGTGCCATAGAAAACTATTCCAATCCTATATCATGAAGTATAACTGAAAATAAATCTTTAACATTAATGGTCACAATCAATGTCTCCATACCAACCTCATCATTAAGTATTAAATGTAAAAAGGTCTAATAATCTTTTAAAACATTTGGTTTATCTGCAAAGAACAACTGTAATTTAAAAATCAATATATTTAGCTAATGGTTCCATTTTAGAACCAGTAGAGGTCACAATAGGTCTTGGGGTGGGTCCAAAATATTCTTATGTATCTTAGGGATACAAAAAATGAAGGAATAATGGGTTTAATCTCAGGCATATAATCATATTTCTCTCTGGTTAAAAATAGTAAATTATAGAATATCATATCAATATTAATATTATAATAAAAAATATCTCTGAAAGTCTAGTAACTAGTAATATAATATAATAATTAAAAAAAATAAAAATAAATTTTTGATTTTTGAAAATATATATCCATCACATCATCCCCAACCTGCCCCTGTCAGGTTTCAACATCCTTACAATCAGATTAAATATATAATATATATATTATTCTCTTTTATTATTCTTTTTAGTTAAATGTCTTCTGTTGTCTTTTCTTGTTTCTTTCTGCCACTTATAACTTTTTTAAATTTTAAAGTTTTAAAGAGTTTTAAAACACTTTTTAAAACACTTTAAATTTTTGAAATTTCATTTCAAAGTCATCCAAGTCATCCCTCTTTTTTTAGATAAATTTTTAATTGAAAACAATTCAAATTCAATAAATTAATTAAAAAAATTCTTAAATCTTAACAGAACAGAAAAACCCAGAACAGAACAGCAGAGAGCAAACTGCTGTTACTGTACTAATTAACTAATAAAAATAAAACTAAATTTAATATAAGTTTTATAAATTTTCAATATAATTTTTGCCATTTCAAACCACTTCCCCATACACCCCCCCACCCCCCCCTGCCTCCCTCTGCCTCTTCCCTCCTTTTAGGGCTCCTTTGTGCTAGTCTCTCCAAGCGTATCAAATGGGGTAATTCCTAAAAATTATTACTGCCTGTATTACCATAAAACTGTAAGTTCAGCATGGGGTTCATTGTGTACAGGAGAGGACATAACATCAAAAACATTACTATTAAAATTTTGATCAGTATACCTCCCCCCTTATACAGTGGATATACATTATCAGTCTCAAAGTCTTTCGTATGTCTTATCAGCTTCTTACATTTTCTATCACAGTTCCTCTTACAAACATTGTCTATTTTTTGAATAATATCATCAAACTTACAACTTTTAGTTTCACAAAGTAAGTCACTGGTAATAAATACCTCAAGTTCTTTAATTTCTTTAGCTAGAGTCTCTATATTCTGACTGCTGTATTTAACCAATAGAGACATTAAATCTATTCCAGTCTGATTGCATACTTGAATAAGTACCTTTTAAAACATCGGAAACTTAAAAATCTTTAGACCCTTACTGACATTTTCACTCCTAATAAATTATCTAACTGCACTCCGTTAAATTTATTAATTTTCCTCTCAAGTGCATGAAAATAGTCAACCAGCGAACCAGATATAATCACATTTTCCCTTTCTTCCTTCACCAGTAAATAGAAACAATTGGTTCAACCAACTCTCAGGATTAATCCTCCTAGTAACTCCTCCAATATAAGTAGAGGTAGGGTGGTTCATTTCATCCCCACCACCAGTAATGGTGCCATTCCCCTTCCCCGCTGGAATCAAGTGAGAAAAAAAGAAAAAAAATGTTATAAAACTGACTCGCTATCTGAATGGCATTGTTAAATGTTGCAATACTGATTCATTCACTACAAGAACTGGCAGCAAAAGACCCTTTAAAACCAAGGTTACCCAAATTCAAATAATTGTCATTCAAATGCTCTAAAAGGCATGGAATTACTAAAAACATAAAGTAAAATAATTTACTTTAGTGGTAGGTTTAGCGATCATATGATTATATTAATTGATTTAAATTGTTCTTGTGAGTAATACATTTATTCTGAAGAAGTCCTGAATTATTAGAGGATGAAATTGTTTAATAAAACTTGGTATTTTTATCTCATTTTTTGTTCTCTTGATACTTGACTTGTTTACAGCAGTTCTTGCTGAATCTAAAAAAATGTAGTGGAGTAACCCTTACTTTGCATTGTCTCAAGTCACTGCTGAGGTACTGGAAAAAACACCCTAGTGCATTTACTATCCTTGGCTGTTTCCATTGTATAAACTGGCCTTCTAAAGTACCCCTGCCACCCCCATTTCTGTTGCAAGGCTGCGGGAATATGTAATAATAGTTGTTCTTGAATGTTTAACAAACTTGTAACTGAAACTTCTTTTAGTGTCTAAAAAATAGTTTCTGTGACAAACTTGTCCTTTTCATATATCTGTAAAAATACAACAAAACAGTAAAATCTCTTTCAGAAACATTCACAGTTTTAATAATCTTAAACTTAGCTAGATATCTTTAGCATTACTTGTTGCCCTGACTTTATATGTACCATTTTAACTAAATACTTTCTTCCTGCCTGAAATAAACTCACATTATTAATAAATAGATTCTGTAGGTCTGTAACCAAATTAATGATGTGCTATAGTGAAATATGAAGGCTGTAACCTCATTACTGGATCAAACGGAAAACTCAATGGGATTTTTTTCTCTCTGCTCTTAACTCAAATAAAACTAAAGCAGCAATCTGACGTATGAATTTTTCAGCATCTGCTTACATTTCTACACATTTATTAAATCAGTCTTAACTGTTGCATTTTCTGGTTCTACATCTGTAATTGCTTTCACTTCAAGACCTTTAAACTGTAATTTATACAATGGAATTTCTGTGTATTGTGCCCATTGTGCCCTATTTCTGCACACTACCATAAAATGTTTCAGTTCTTTCAGCTGATGTCATTTAACTCTTTCAATATTTCTTCATGCTGCAGGGGTTTACTATTACTATCTACAAATTTCCTTGTAGCCCAGATTTCCGAATAAATAGTAAGAACTTTTACTACATAACAATTGTCATTAATAATATCTAACTGATCTGGGTTGACATGTGATCTGGCAACTTAATCATGTTAGTCTGTACTTCTGGTGCACTGTTTGTGTGAACTGCAGATCCTGCACGAAAAGTATAAAGTCTTGAACCATTTACATACACAAATCTGCTACTAAAATTGAACTGATTTGACTCTGAAACTTTACTTGTCTGTCATTTACAAGTACGCAGAATTTTCTCATACAGTAAATTAGACATCTCTCTCTCTCCCTTTATGAGATCTGAACCTGTGACTGCACTACTAAATAATATTCACCCTGCACTCTTTTTTTGCATGAGATTCAAACCTTTGACATTGTAACATTGACTTTTAAGTCTGCATTCTGTAAAACTAATAAAATATTATTTAATATCCGTAAATTTTCTTTTTTTCTATTTCTGTCTGCACTCCCTCACCTTGATGATCCCCACTTTGTATACTGCCAGATTTGTGGATAATTTGTATGCCTACCTCAAAGCATAATTCAAGGCATTTGCCTCTCCAAGACATAACACCAAGTCAAATTCAGGAATAAACCCCTATAGTTGAGCCCTAGTATAAACATACTGTACAATAAGAGGATGATGCTCATAACCCATAAAAGCAAATGTAATACCCCATCTTCTATAGATTAACTCAAAAGCTCAAGACAGATTTAAAAAAATAAAATCTTCCAAATTTAAGTACAAATTGAGAATTGTTGCCTCTGTTAAGGGCAACCCCAAAGCCTTCCTCAGCTATGTCAGAAACCCTAGAGGAAAAGCCCAGCAATGCAGAAAGCTAATACATAACAACAACAACACCTACTCATACCCTGGGGACACAGCCAACAAATTAGTGGACCAGTTTAGCTCTAACTTTACTCAGTTATTTCTCCTTAACTTTCCCAAACTTATTAACACACAAACACCATTCCCTCTGATCCCCTCCAAGTAAGGCCAGAATCCTCTCTCCAAGGCCAAAATTATTTGCTCCATGGGCCCCTCTTCACTGGATTCTTATGAGAGGAATACAGAACTGCAGCAGGAAGGATCCACTACTAATCCAGGAAACTATAGATCTACAAGCCTCACCATTCTTATCTGAAAAAAATGGAACACATTATTATGGAACTAATTAACAAAGACATACACAGTCTATAAGATCTGGACTCAAGTCATTTTCAGCTTGCTTAAGGCAGCTCCTGTCTCTTGAACGTGGCAAGATTATTTGAATATGTCACTAGTGCATTAGATTCAGGCAAATCAGTTCACAATATATCCAGCAAATTTAGTGAAACTCTAACATTTTGGCCAAAGCCTTCAAGGAGGATAACACAAACGAAAAAGTTTGTTTAACAAAAACATTTTTTGAATTTAACAAGTTATACCATCAGAAACAAGCCACTGCCATGGGGGCAGCCTTTGCCCCTCTGTATGCCAACCTTAGTATGGGCTTGTTTGAAAGGGAATATTTATAAAGAAATTATTTTTTTCATAAACATGTCAAATATTACAGATTTATTGACAACGTCATTTTTCTGGTTGAGGGAGGGAAAGAATTAGTTGATGAATTTATAGCCGACTTACAAAATAATAGATTTGGACTAAAATTTGACAGTCTGAAAATTGGGACTTGTGTCCCTTTTTTAGATGTCATAGTAGAAATTTCAGATGAGAATGTTTTAAAAACATCAGTCCATAGGAAATTTAGTGAAGGCACACAATTTTTGTATGGTGAAAGCTGCCATCTACCCTATACAATACAAGCTATTCCCTTTGATGAATTTTTTCACTTGTATAAGCTAATTAATACTGAAAAGTATCTCAAACAAGAGCTAGATAAAACTATAGACATGTTTAAAAATAGGGGCTGTGATGTGAAGACAATACATGGTAGTTGGCAGAAATTCATACACAGAGTTAATGGACACCAGAAAAGTAACCAGGATGGACAATAAACTGGGGTTGTGCATAAGAAAGAGACAAATGAAAATATATTTTTTGTTACAACATACAGTTGCCTTAGTCCCAAAATAATAGATCAGGTTAGATATTTCTGGAAATACATGACATCTTTAAGGAATGCTTCAGAGTGGTTAAACAAAGAACTAGCATCTTCCTACAGAAAAGGAAAAAGTATGCAGAAATTTTGGTAAGAGGTAAATTTAGTATTCCATCTCCCAATATACCATATAGTTTGACAATGTGTGGTACATTTGATTGTGGCAGGTGCAAAGCTTGCAAGTATGCAATAAAAACTTTTCCTAGAATAAATAATGTTTCTTTTAGAACTTGTGGTCATTTTACTTGTAATACTGTAAGCATTATATATGCATTGAGATGTCCTTGCAACAAATTTTATATTGGAGAAATAAAAAGGTGTTTTAAAACTAGTATTTTAGAGCATTTGAGGGATATTGCTAATAGAAAAAGCAGAGAGCTCTGTAGCTGAACATTTCAGTTTGTTTCATGATGGAAAAAAGTAAAGGGCTACAAGGTACTGTTTTGTAAAAAATACAAATATCTAGATTTGATGTTTCTTTTATCAAGAATCTGTTGTTTTTAAAAGAACCTACTTACATTTTAAAATTTGACACCCTGTCTCCAAGGGGACTAAATGAATGTAATTGGAGAGTACTTCTTTAATTGTATGATTGTTTAATTGATGTATTTGTATGTGTGTATATAAGGGGCAAGTTTTTTATTTTATGTTATACTCCTTGACAGCTTTGGCCGAGACGTCAGAGTTTCATTAAATTTGTTGGATATACTGGTGGTTGTTTCTTTTTTGCTACAAGGCAACTATTTATTTTGTGTATCAGATGGTTTAAATCAGTTTGCAGTGCCTACTTGGAGTTGGCCAAGGCTATAATACTTCCCACTTTCTGTCATTATCAACAAGCTAATTAAGATAAATGTAATCCCCAATGTTACTCAGTGGATAGCAAACTGGCTAACTGATAGAACACAATCTATCAGTGTAGGAGGTATTCTCTTTCGAAAAAGAGTAGCTACAGAGTAAGAGCTATAGGGGCCAAAGCCTTCAAGGAGTATAACACAAAGTAAAAAACTTGCCCCTTATATACACATACAGATGCATCAATTAAAAAATCATACAATTAAAGAATTACTCTCCAATTACATTCTTCATTTAGTCCCCTTGGAGACAGGGTGTCAAATTTTAAAATGTAACTAGATTATTTTAAAGACTCTTAGTTACTCTTAAGCTACTCTTACTTGGTAACTACTCTTAAGAGTAGCTACAGTGACAGAGATCTGGTTCAAAGTTCCAGAGAACACCCCTGCATTACCAGGCTATAATTCATACCACACCTTTCGGCCACCTAACCCAGACCAAAGCACTAAAGGCGGAGGCGTGTCCATATTCATTAAGGATATCCACATCTCCAGGCTAGTTACACAGCATAATGCATCCGAGATTATCCAAGTGCAACTAACTCTGGGCAAGACCGCAATCCAACTTGTAGTTTGTTACAGATCCCCCACCATGCCCCAGGATTCCCACTCCTCATTTCTTGATACACTGGAAAATATTAGGGTACAACTCAACACCCTAATAATGGGTGATTTCAACTACTCCACCATTAACTGGGAAAACTACTCATGTACTAACTCTTTTTCTCAACGTTTTCTGGAATTCATAAATTCCAACACCTTGGATCAACTTATTCACACCCCCACCAATATCCTAGACCTGGTCATTACCAACATGGGCGACCGGTGTTCCACACCAGAGGTCAGTTCCTTATTGGTCAGATCCGACCACAAGCTAATCACCCCAGACATCCACATCCCACCCCCACCCCCCCATTAGGGAAACCACCGTAAAAAGCTTCGCCAAAGCCAACATCTTAAGACAGAAGTGGCAAACTTCATGACACATGCAGATGGACAATAGAGGTACAACTGCTGAATCCTACACAAATGCACTTTATAAGCACTTGCACGAGTGCATGGATTGTGCTATCCCTAACAGAACCAAGATGCTATCCTCCAAAAACAGGAAGCCAATCTGGTGGTCCTCTGCCATAACAAACTCTGCAACAGAAGAAGGAAACTGTTGCAAAAGAGTAAAATCCCATGACTGGAGGAACTCCCTGGTCAGCCTCAGTAAGAAGCTGAGATGCCTCAAAAAATCCTCCAAAGCTAGTTACAAAAACAAAATTGCCACTGACTCTAAAGACAACCACAAAGCATTCTATAGTTATGTCAAGAATCAAAATGGCAATACTCAGATCTGCTCTGAGTTACAGCACAATGGCACTAAATATACAGAACCAAATGATATTTCCAACATTCTGGCAGACAGGTTCAGTGCTTTACCCCCCTCTCACCCCCTAAAGGGCCTATCTCTATACTGGAAGAATGCAAAGTTCCTGTAATCACAACTGCACAGGTAAAAAACACATTCTCCAGAGCCAAGAACACAGAATCCATGAGATCTGACAATATCCCAGGCTGCATTCTACACAAATTACAGAACAAACTGGCACCCCACCTAAGTACCATGTTCAATCATAGCTTCTCTTCAGGCTTTGTACCCACTGAATGGCGCACCATGACGGTTATCCCACTCCATAAAGGGGGAGCCACGATGAACCTCAGGAACTACCGCTCCATTAGCCTGATGAGCCTGGTCTGCAAGGCCATGGAACATATCATCATGGAACTCATAAACAAAGACATTGGTAATCTCCAAACTCTGGACTCCACCCAGTTTGGGTTTGTAAAAGGCAGATCATGTCTCCTAAATCTGATAGACTTCTATGAAGCAGTCACCAAAGCCATAGATAAGGGT
Source organism: Protopterus annectens (assembly GCF_019279795.1). NCBI lineage: Eukaryota > Metazoa > Chordata > Ceratodontiformes > Protopteridae > Protopterus > Protopterus annectens. Next base: position 1,230,158,165 of record NC_056732.1, read on the forward strand.
AAGGTTGTTCACACAGCCTATCTAGATCTCACCAAGGCTTTTGACACCATCCCCCACTCTGGAATTATAGCTAAACTTACTAAACTAGGCATAAATCCATATGTCACAAGATGGGTTACCAACTGTCTTATGGACACAACCCACACTGTGAAAGTAAGAGACTCCAAATCCGACTTCAGACCAGTGACAAGTGGAGTACCACAGGGTTCAGTCCTGGGTCCTCTCCTGTTTGGTATCTACTTCTCTGAAGTACAGGCTAACACAGAAGGTCTTTGTCTAACAAAGTTTGCAGACGACTGCAAACTAGGAGCCATAATCAAAACTTCTATGGACATCCTGCAAAAGGGCCTCACTGAGACAGATGCCTGGTGTCAAAGCCATGGCCTGAAGCTCAATGCCAAAATGTACATTGTCATCCCCTTTGGTAAAAACTCTGTACCCATGAACTACCACATAGGTGGTAGTCTACTTAACACTGAAAGTGTGATAAGAGACCTTGGGACACAGGTGGACAGTAGTCTCTCCTTTGATAATCCAGAAAAAAAGAGGTCATTGTTCCCCTCTACTCATCACTCATTAGAACCATTATAGAGTACAACACCCCTTTTGGTATGTACCTCACAAGACATCTATAACAACCGGAAAGGCCACAGAAATACCTCACAAAGAGGATTACTGGCCTCAAACAGATGCCCTACGCAGACCGTCTCAAAAAACTGCAGTTTTACACTGTCACATATTGCCTACTCAGAGGCGATCTCTGCCTAATATACAAAGCTATGTCAAACCCAGAGCTGTTGGACATGCTCCTCTTAAAGAAATCCTAATCCCTCTGAGCTACGCACTGTAGGGACCTAAACCCTGCCACCAAAATAAACAGAACATGCTGGAAGGATAGATTCCTGTCCCAGAGACATCCCATACTCTGGAACAGACTACCTATGTATGTCAAACAGAGCTCCTCATTAGCACTCTTCAAGAAAAAATCTTGATGATTGGATGGGAAATAGAAAATTCACCCCGGGGATTACTTCTGTGGTACTGCTCGACAGGGGCACAGGAAAATAATTTTCTTGGGTGGTGAAAGCCAGGGTACCTTTTTGGTTAGGCTTATATAGGCCCTAGGGCGAATAGCCTAGTACCTACCTATGAACCTATGAACCTGTGCTGTCCCTAGAGATTGGTCATAGAACCACTTCTCTTTGGTATTTACTTCTCCAATGTCAAGCTTTACATCAAGGGCATGTGGATGAGCACTTTTGCAAATTATTGCAAAATTGGAGTCCCAAATGAATACTAAATTCTTTAGGAGAGACTAACGCACACCAAGTGATGCCAGGACCATGGCCTAAAACTACATGCCAAGAAATGCAGAACTGTGTCCTTTGGCAAACTGGGCACCCATATATCTATGATACAAGTGGCACCCCTTTGAAGCTGACTCAGCCATTATGGACATGGACACTTTTGTGGACAACAAATTATCCTTTGATCACCCTGTATTCACTGTTGCTAAAAAAAACTTTTACCATCTCAAATTAATCACCAGGTGTACTTTTTCCAGAGCCAATGAAGTTATCTTCCCTCTCTACTTATCGGTCATCATGCCTATAATAGAATATAATGTCTCTTTTGCTATGTACTTGTCTAAGCATGTGGCCCAGTTTGAGATAGTATGTAAGGTAAGCAAGGGCATGTCTTCTTTGAGTTACCCATACCACCTTAAAGTACCCTCTCTCTCTCTTTGGTTTACTACAGACTCTTGAGAGGACCTCTGCCTAACCTATAGATAGTAGCAGGATGTAATCCTATGCTACCTCTTGCATATCCACAAAACTAACAATACCATAAACATCCACTTAAGAGATCTTAACTTTCACCAAGACATGGAGACATTGATATATATATATATATATATATATATATATATATATATATATATATATATATATATCCCAGAGAATTCCTCTTTTATGGAACATACTTCCTTTGGATATAAACCAAAGTGCCTTCCTGATTCTCTTTAAGCATAATCTGGATCTGCTGTCCTGCCAGATTTCTGCTTCATTGTAGTTCATCTGATGACATGATTACCTTGAGGTTATTTCCTTCTCGTTGTTCACGGGTTCATTGGTTAATACAATACTACACATTTGATCCACAGGACCATTAGTAGCCTAACCACAATATCCCAAATCAAAAGGTACTAATTTATAACTAGTTTTGACATATTTTAAGGAGGGCTTGAAAGGCCAGACCTAGGGTACATTTACAATTACACATCCACCCATCCAGGAAAATACTGAGTAAACTGGGTGTATACATATAGATGCATAACCAGTAAAAAAAACTTATCAACTTTCATTACAAACTTTTAAGCATCATCTAAAGTATCCTGAATAATTTTCTAGACTAGTATGCAACAGAGTTCAATCTTTCTGGAAAAGAAATACACGTGATCAAGAAGAGTACAGGTGAAAATGCAAGGTTGGAAACACAGCAAAGATGGAAAGAAGCAATATTTCCAGAAAACCATGGTGGTAATTAGAATCACTGAGGAATCTTATTCAAAATTATTGCTACACTATAAGAATCCAATGGACAAATGGAAAAACAATTCTTATGAGGCATGTAAAAAAAAAAAAAGTAAATATGTTGCTAGCCTAGTAGGAGCTTTACTGTATGCAGAAAATACACAGTAGAAATAAGCAAACTGGGTGAAGCAAGCAATTTTTATTTGCTGTTAGACTATATTCTCTTATTTACCACTGAGACTGACACTCCCTGAAGGCCAGCATCATTTTTCAACTTCTGTTTTTGAATTTTCTTTTTTCTTAAAGCTACATTACTATCACTGTATATGTGAAGGATTTGTATACTGTTAACATACTGTGTGATTACTTCTAGTGCTGGGGAAAGAAGCTATGGTTATTCCTTTTCTCTACCCTTATGGCAGGGTCCTTCTTTTCCTTGACATTTCTACCTCCTCTTTATTTAAAAATTAAAACAAAATTTTGGTGGCCTTATGCAATTCCTGATACTCAGACCTGCTGTTACTTAACAGTACAAATTTTACTGGACCAGTTCAGGGGGTATAATCAAAACAAAAATAAAGGAGTGAGAGAGAGAAGATATAGGTAGCTCACCATTACACTACTGTGATCTCAGAAGGAGGGCTTGGAGTGTAGCCTTCATGAATAATTCATTTCCTGGCTCAGTGAGCTGCACTAAGCAACTTGATCTGACATTGATATTAGGATAGGAATGGTGCCAAAACCATAGAGTGAAGGGGGGGACAAGTGCCAGCCACTTTCAGCAAGTAAACAAATCTGCCCTTCCTTGTTTAAAAACAGGACTGAGAGAGAGAGAGAGAGAGAGAACTTAAAAAATGCACCACAGCTCCCAACTCTATCTACATCCTACTAGTGGGCAAACATGATATAAAATGTGCTGAAGGAAGCAGTGCAGCATTTTGCCATCAAGTACCAATGCAGAGACATTTAGTTTTCAGCAGTTTTACTAGACTGCTTACCTGTTTACTCACATTCGTTTCGTTGGCAGGATACTGCATACTTTACACTGCCAATTCTTTTCCCACATCTGATTTGGCCAATATCTGACCATTTCTACTTTGAATGTATCTAGTGCTGGAATGTAACTTCTGGAATTTAGAGGTAACTATAGAAGCTAGTTATAGGTCTAAAATGCTATTGCCTTCCTATTCTCTTGCTTCTAACAGCTATGCTAAAAGTTTAATTGAGATAGCTGCATTTTTATATTTTTATCTTTATGTACATCCCAGCTGTCCCTGATTCTCCTTATATTTTTGAGTGGATTCCTTGTAAAATGTTTGATTTTCTGAAAAATCACTGAGTTGTCTGTACTGCCAGGCATTGGACTTTCATTATCCTTATTGATAAAAAAAATGCTTATTGCTGCAAAACCTGTTGTTGAGTACTACATTATATATAAAAGTAATTTTGTGGTATATTTATCTCTCTGTTATGTGCATTTGTGGAGTTCATTGATAAGTCCACATACTTAATGTTGACCCCATTCATCTGGTATAGTATTTTCTGCCTAACTATTGTTGAGATCAGGGCCATACCCCTTCAATATTTATGACAGAGGTTTGCTTAGAAAAGTCAGATGGAGTTTTACATCATTTCACTAAAGAAGAGGAGAATGCAGACAGCTGATTATGAAAGTAGCTCTCCTATGCATGAATATGGAACTGGTCTTACACATAGCCAAGCTAGGTGGTTGGTTAGAGTGCTACTCGGCTAGAAGAATGTTTATTCCTTGTATGTATTTATTTATTTAGAAAAGAAATACATCTCATTGTTTACTTAAAATAAATAAGTAGAAAGACACCCCTAGCCAAACAAAATCCTAGAAGGAAGGATGCTGAGAAAGCCTGCAAATATTCATGTATGAACAAGCATGGGCATTTCATGTGGGCAAGAGCAGTTAAAACTAATAAAAAAAAACAAGAAATGTTTTTTTATACTGGCATGCAAACAAATATGGTCATTAGGTGGATTTGCAGGGAAAACAATGTTCCTGCCAACTGTCCCGAATTTTGCAGAATGTCTCAATTTTTCTTATATTTTTAGGTTGGTAATCATAACATTTTTTGATTTTCTGTTGTCCTGATTAGTTATAGAGTGTTATAGTCACTAAGTAATGAAATGCATTTGAGTCTTTGACTTCATATCCTACAGAAAATGCACACTATGCAAACCTATTATTCTGTCAAATGTGTAAGAGCAATTGACCATCTGTCCCAGATTTGGGGGGCTTTGTTTTCTCTGTGTTTTAGCTTTGTCCATGATTCTTTCTCTAAAATATGAGAGAACAATCTTTTTTATAATAGATGGGCATCTGAGAATTAATCTACACAGACAAGTTATAACTACTGGAGCTAAACGTGGAAGAGAATGACTAACTGCTCAGAACACTTTAAAGCATAGCTTCCACTTGTATGGGACAGTGTTGAAATTCATGATATGGCCATTATTTTTTTACCACAATCAGATGCCTGAAGTACATACAAAAGTGGAACATTCTTTCTGAGACAGTAGCAGACCATCTTGTCACTTTCTCAGTTTTTAAACTAATATAGCCTTGACAAACTATTGTGCATCTGCGTGATATTGGATTGAATATTTTATTATGACCATTATGTTTATTTTTTACAACAATCAGACTGCTGAGGTGTTCACCGTAAAGTGGATGTAACTGATGGCTGAAGTGGCCCTCTGTGGGTGTAAGTAACTTACCCTGTCATTTTCATTGTTTTGATCACTGTTAAACAGTATTCACTGACTTGACATTATTCCTGTTCTGCTAGATCAATCTATTGTATTTGCCAAAATCAATGAAAAACTAGTATTACTATGGATTATGCTTGTGTGTATGCCATGGAGGAACTGCATTGCTTTTAAAAGTAACAAATAGTTCAAACATTTTTTCACTTTCCCTCACAAGCATCAGCATTGCACAAGGTAACTGGCCATCGTTGGTAACAGAAGAAACATGGGTATAAAAAAGTACAGTTGTGTACACTTACCATAAATGTAGATGTTTGAGGGTATTCACTGTTGCAGTCATCACTTGTGGGTTATCCCTGCTGTGGTAGCCCTCGGCCGGCCCGAATACCAGAGTCAATGTTTTTCTCCGTCAGCTGCTGTCGCCTGAAGTCTGACGTCAGGTCGTCAGTGCTATAAAGCAAGGCAGCCGATGCCATTGCCTCAGTTTTTCTTGCCGTAACCAGTCAGAAGCACAAGGAAATATGGTAAAGTGGCCCTGGTGGCTGAAAGCCACCATAAGAAGCTTATGCCCCCCTAAGGAAAGAGGATATAAGGGGGAGGAGGGAGGAAAACTAGGACTGCAACAGTGAATATACTCCAACATCTACATTTATGGTAAGTGTACACAACTTGTACAAAATAGCCTTTTAGTTCATAACAGCATGCATCTTAAGCACATTTTCCCAAATATTATCAAAGGGCAATTGATTAGAGCTAGCAATATATGCAATGTGCAAACTGATAAAAAGAAAGAAATTAATTATGTGGAGCAGCTATTTCTGGAGATGGGATATGACAAAACGATGTTTCAAACTGTAAAGAATGAAACTGCTGACAGCAGTAAAGGAATTTATTCTATCAGTGTAAAGCCAGCAATTAATGTAACTGTAAAAATGAATTTTAAGCACAATGAAAAAGTATGTTTTGTTATTAAGTATGCTAGTGATACTAGCAATGTTTGTAATATAATTAAGAATAACTGGCACTTCCTGATAACTGATAAAGAAACAGAAAATGTTAGAGGTAAGGTGCCCAGTTTTGCATATGAGAACAAGAGCAATTTATATCAGTTACTTTGTAATGATCAGCTAAACAACACTGTGTCCCCACTGAAGCTTGGAACATATCCTTGCAATAAGTACAAAATGTGTCAATATGTTTTTTCTGTACAAGAATTTAAACATTCTGTTTTGTCCTTCATATTTCAGCCTAGATTCTATGCTACTTGTAGAACAACTAGCTTAATATATATGGCAGAGTGCACTGCATGCACATGTTTCTATATAGGAAAAACACAGAAAAGACTCAGACACAGAATCTATCAACATATGCATGATGTAAAAAATAAGAACAAATTAAATGCTTTAGCTAAGCATATAATGGAGTTCCCTTCACATAATTTTAAGTTCAGAGACTTACAAAATGTTAATAATGACAAGAGAGGGGTAACTTAAACAACTTAATTGAAATAATTGAATTAAAGTGGATATTAAAGCTGCAAGCACATGTATACCCTGGACTTGAACAACTAACCCCTGGATTTTCAAAAGCTTGCATGGAGTGCAAGATCGGTGCAGGTGCTCAAGCAGGCAATATGTCTGCCATGCAATCCAGGAACAGCCTGCAGGGGCGTGCATGAGCGCCCATGCACTAATCTTGCACGGACTAAGCCCCGGTATGCAAATCACCCCATTTGCAGTTGAAATCCATGCAAATGAGGTGATTTTGCAATCCAGGAAGCTTGCAACAGTCCAAGCAAGACTAGTGCTATCTGCAGAAATGTAATCGGTTAGTAACCGAGTACATTTCTGCAAAATCCAAAACGGAGCTATGACAGCTCCAAATAAAGGCTGCATATCATGTAGTAAGCATGCCAATGGCCAAGTATAAGGCCATTGACATTGCAAACAATACAAAAAAATCAAAAAATCAACTCTTATTTTTTTTTTAGCTGATCTCGGCTGTTTAAGCGTAGGCAGCGGCGGTGCAAACGGAATCGGGGGGGAGGTAATAAAATAAACCCAAAATAAGCATTCTAACTAAAATCAGTATTCTGCCATGCAAGTCAATGGCAGGCAGAAGACAACCTGGACAGTGAGTAGTGGTTGCTAAGGGGGGAGGCTCAGTGTGAGACATGTAACTATGCATTAGCAGGCAATCCTATGCAAATGAGAGGAATGATAGTGATCCCAGTGTTCCCCAGCATGTGAGTCAGGTCCCAACAATGTAAGAGTAGGAATAGCTTGGTGCAAGCCTAGGAGATGACATCATGGGGGGTCAGGCTTACTGTAAGCGGATTGCAGCCCTGTGGCTCGGGTTTGCTCCTAACTTAGCACAGCTAAGCTAGGGGGTGTGTCTAAACCTGCCTAGCAGTCTTTACAAAGTCTAAGCGGGTATTTTACAGGAAGAAAAAAGAAGTTAAACAGGAAATAGCAGCAGTGTGCACATGTGAGCACTCTGTTTGTGAGGTGTGCACACGGGCTTAAACAGGAAGGCAATGGGAAGGGAAAACAGCAGTAGGAAGGTAATCAGGGAGAACTAGCTTAGCTGGCAGGTGAAATGTATCAGAATCAGCCAATTACACAAGCAGCAGACCAGCCCAGACCAGAACACTACTATAAACCTCTGGTTTATGCCCACACTCTACACCACCGGTGTATACAAGCGGGGAAATTTTAACAAACAAACCTACAAAATGAGAAGGGCTGCAGCAGGCAACATAGAAAAACATGTGCAAGAGGCTGAGGGTGATGAGGATGTGAATGCTGCCGATCAACCCACAGTGATGAGATGGAGAAGTGTGTACAGACCCAGGGTAACCTACCAGGAGCTACATGAGCTGGAGATAGTGGAGCACTACAGGGTGGACAGAGACCTCCTACAGCAAATTGTTGAGCTATGCCGGTCACATCTGACACACCAAACTGAACGAGGGGAACCCATCCCAGTGGGGATCTACCTGACAACACCGACACACCACAACACCGACAACGAAATCACCGACACCACATAACCGACAGTTCACAAACACGAAACCTCACATGCCCGACACACCATAATCCTGACAATCAACAAACAAAACAAATCCCGTGTCCAAAAAGCACACACACAACACAAGCACACCAAAATCCTTACAAACACACACTAAACCTCACATACACAACTATCTACAACCTTAACCCAAACCCTAACCCTAAGGTCCGTCACTATCGCACACTCACCTAACCTGCGCTCTAACCCTAACTCACTTAACCCGCCCCTAACCCAAAGACTATCACTATCGCACACTTACCTAACCCACCTAACCCTAACTCACTTAACCCACCCCTAACCCAAAGACTATCACTATCGCACACTTACCTAACCCGCGCCCTAACCCTAACTCACTTAACCCACCCCTAACCCAAAGACTGTCACTATCGCACACTTACCTAACCCGCGCCCTAACCCTAACTCACTTAACCCGCCCCTAACCCAAAGACTATCACTACCGCACACTTACCTAACCCGCCCTAACCCTAACTCACTTAACCCACTATCCCTAGAGACCGTCAATATCGCACACTTACCTTACTCGCACCCTAACGTCCGTCACTACTGCATACTTACACAGCCTTTTCCCATGTCGGTGTTCTCAGCGTCGGGGTTTTCATCCGTCGGTCTTCTCAGTTTTCGATCTTCTGGCGTCGGTGTTCTCCTCATTGTCGGTGTTCTAAGCTGTCGACGTTGTCAGGTAGACCCCCTAGTGGATACCAAGGTATGTGTAGGTTCATAGGTAGGTACTAGGCTATCTGCCCATGGGCATTTATAAGCCTAGTCAGAATGTGTTGGCTTTCACCTCCCTTTTAGATTGGTTTCCTGAGCCTCTGTCCAGCAGGACCATTGAAGTGATCCCAGGGGTAAATTTATGATTTCCCATCCACTTGTCAAGATTTCTCTTGAAGAGAGTCAGTGAGGGGCTTTGCCTAACATAGATTGGGATTCTATTCCAGAGCGAGGGAAGTCTCTGGGACAGGAATCTATCCCTCCAGCATGTCCTATTTATTGTTGTGCTGAGGTTTAAATCCCTAGAGCGTGTGACTCTAAGAGATTTGGTTTTCTTGAGGTGGAGCATGTCCATTAATTCCAGGTTAGACATAGCCTTGTATGTCAGGCAGAGATCACCTCTGAGTAGGTGGTAAGCAACCGAGTAGAGCTGGAGTTTCTTTAGTCAAGCTGCATAGGGCATCTGTTTGAGGCCCATGATCCTCTTGGTGAGGTACTTCTGTGGTCTTTCCAGCTGTTGCAGGTGTCGAGTAAGGTACATCCCAAATGGGGCATTGTATTCTATTATGGGCCTGATGAGTGATGAGTAGAGGGGCACAATGACCTCTCTTGATCTAGATGTGAACCCTTTTTGTGATTAGGTGGGCTACATAGAAGGATTTTATAACCACTTTGGCAATGTGATTATCAAAGGAGAGGTTGCTATCTACTTGGGTCCCCAGATCCCTAATTACATCTTCCGTACTTAATGGATTACCACCTATGTGGTAGTTTATGGGCACTTTGTTTTTCCCAAAGGGGATGACTATGCACTTTTTGGCATTTAGCTTGAGGCCATGGTTTTGACACCAGGTATTCATCTCTGTGAGACCCTTCTGGAGGATGTCTGTGCCAGCCGGAGAGTCAATTATGGCCCCAAGTATGCAAACATCTGTGAACTTGGTCAGCAATAGTCCTTCCATGCTTGCCTGTACCTAGGAATACTAGCCACAGGTACCTTCCAAAGCTTAACTGGGGATATCATGGGGATCTCACAGGCATCAGCATCAAGAGTATTCCACCAGTTCCTGGATGCCATGTCAGCACATGCCAGTGAGCACGTATATTTCCTCAACACCCGTGAGGTGTTGGCCAGCAATATGCATCTCTTCCACCAAATAGCAGAATACCCTGAGGAAGTGGGTGCTATAGACTGCACACACATATGCATCAAAGCACCACCTGGTGATCAGGATAGGGCCTACATCAACCACAGGGGAATCCCCTCCATCAACTGCCAGGTTGTTTGTGATGCCCAGGGCATTATAATGATTGTGTGTGCTGGCTGCCTTGGAAGCTATGACGATTCCCACATATGGCATCTGACACAGCTGTACCAGAGATTTGCCAAAGGAGACATCCCCTACGGTCACCTACTAGGAAAAGCTGGTTACACACTGGAGCTGTGGCTGATGACACCCATCAGAAATGCACACACACCTGAACAAGAATGCCATAATAAGGCACACGCACAGACCAGACTTATTATAGCACGTGTGTTTGGGATGCTCAGGTCACAGTTCCAGTGTCTGGACACATCCGGTGGAGCCTTGCATTACTCACCAGCTACATGTATCCAAATTTTTATGGTACATGCCATGCTAGACAATATGATTCTGCGGAAACAGCTGCAGCAGGAACACCATGGGGCAGGGCCACACAGCCCCTCCCCCCACCAATGCCAAGGCCTGCACAGGCACAGAGTGACTCAGATGAGGAACAGCCTGAGCCTGTCCCAGTAGGCAGATGGAGGAATGCCCAGTACGCCGAGGCCATGGCAAAGAGACAATGCATAGCACATACACTAACACAGTAGGGACCAAGGGAATGACACCTCTCTCTGACTCACACATACAGTAAAAGGGATGCCAAACATGACACTACCTGTGCTCAACCATGTATAGGGAGTGTGCTATGTACATCTGATATAGGCAGCCCTCCAGCACCATCTGCAAGTCTGGCACACCCTCAAGGTAAGTCAATTAACCTACCAATTGCCAAATGGAGTAGAATGTGTCGTTACCTGTATCTATGATATGGATGTGAGCATGCAAGGGAATTGGGTGGTTGAATGTGATGGCAGCAGACAGTAGACATCCATTGTGGCACCATGATATCTGTAACGCATACTGGACTCACCACAGTAGCCAGTACTACACAGGGTGACAAAACCCACTGCAGGAAATGTGCTGAGCAGTATGTGTGCCCATATGACTCACACATGCCAGTCAGGATGGTTCACATACTCAACAACAGTCCCAGCCAGCAGGACAGGTGCAGACAAACACAAACAGATCCTGTGCTATGGCCCCTGAATGATGGCTATAGTTAACCTCCCCCCCAGGCCTACACAGACAGACTACAACAGGTAAGGCAGTGGGATGTTAGTTCCGAAGGGTAGGAAGTCAGACACTAATATGTAGGGCAAGCAAAGCTATGATCTGTAGTACACTGATGTGCCTCTAGTCAGCATGATAGGTAAGAATACAGAATGAAATGGAGTACCTGACATACAAGTAAAGTCATAACAAAAGTGTACAAGTGTCAAGGGTGCCCCCCCATCCGACATAGTAATGTAATAACAGTCAGGTGTGCCCCCCCATTCCTGTGTGGAAATGTAGAAATAGTCAGGTGTGCTCCCCCCATCCTACATAGTAAAGTAATAACAGTCAGGTGTGCCCCCCCAATCCTGTGTAGAAATATAGAAATAGTCAGGTGTGCCCCCCCTTCCTACATAGTAATGTAATAACAGTCAGGTGTGCCCCCCAGTCCTGTGTAGGAATGTAATAATAGTCAGGTGTTCACCCCCATCCTACGTAAAAATGTAGTAACAGTCAGGTGTGCCTCCCCCACTCCTGTGTAGAAATGTAGAAACAGTCAGTTGTGCCCCCCCCCCTGCTATGCAGAAATGTAGTAACATTCAAAGGCAAATGATCGATGGATACCCTGGAGAGACAGCATGCTACCTGTCAGTGTACAACACAAAGATCAGCACTGCAGCACACACTACCTGGACTCGATCCACCCATTTAATATACACGGCTGTACTGGGCATGCTCACACACTTGGAGAAATTAAGGCAATGTCAGTCAACAACAATCTGAAAGGTCATACTGGGCATGCTCACACACAAACACAAGAAGGCCATGTCTGCAAACACCAATGGACCAGACATATCTGGCAGTTGCAGTTGTTAGTGCAGACACTCATCAGTATGCACCACTCATGCCTTGCACACAAAGTGGATAGGAATACAGACATATATGTCAAGACAACACACTATAATAAGCCAAAGGTAGAAGCACATAGATGTGTGGAAGAGGGTGACTGTGACAAGGAGCCATCTAGGCCTGTCCCACCCAGCACACAGCCAAAGGGCCCCAAACACATGAGGTGCAGATGTCACTCACTGCAGATACTAGCCACCAGTATCTGTCAGCATTCCAGACTATGTGGTGCACGTGTCAGCTGTGCAACATGACTGTACAAGGAAGTAATCATCTAGCAGCTATATACACGTACCTGTGAAATATGACCCTGTGTGTGCCTGCATGTGGCGTGTCAACCCCTAGATGAATGGGTTATGGCCCATGAACACACATTGCCCTCCCCATAGCCCTACTATGACAAGCCTGCTGAGATCATCCAATGTGAAATACACCTTTGGGAGAGTTGTAACCCAGTAATCTCTGTGGCGTGTCCCATAACTGCATACTGCTGTAGTGTGATAAACTAGTTAGGTAAGAGTTCTAATCCCAGACTTGGCAACTGTGAGTGTGTTTGTGTGCGTGTCTGACTGTGTTGAGAGCAATGCTTTTTAGGGTACTCACATGCCCTACAATTCAAATGCTCAACTATGGAAAGGCTGCTGATGTCACCCACCTAGAAGTACACCTCTGGGAATTTAATAGCCAGTAATCTCTGTAGTGCATCCTGTAACTGCATACTGCTGCAGTGTGATAAAGTAGTTAGGTAGGTGTTCTAATCTCAGACATGGCAAGTGTGTGTGTCTGTTTGTGTAGACAGCAATGCTTTTTAGGGTGCTCACAGTCCTTACAATTCATATGCTGAACTTTGGTAAGGCTGCTGATGTCATCCACCTAGAAATAAACCTCTGGGAAGGTTTTAGCCTATTAATCTCTGTAGCGTGTCCTGTAACTGCATTCTGCTGTAGTGTAATAAAGTAGTCAGGTAGGTGTTCTAATCCCAGACATGGCAAGTTTGTGTGTCTGTGTAGAGAGCAATGCTTTTTAAGGTACTCACACTCCTTACAATTCATATATTCAACTTTGGCAAGGTTGCTGATGTCAACCACCTGGAAATACACCTCTGGGAAAGTTGCAGCCCAGTAATCTCCATAGTGCGTCTTGTAACTTTGTACTGGGGTAGTGTGATAAAGTAGTTAAATAGGTGTTCTAATCCCAGACATGGTAAGTGTGTGTGTGTCTATCTGTCTGTGTAGAGAGCAATGTTTTTCAGGGCACTCACACTCCCTACAATTCATATGCTCAACTTTGGCAAGGCTGCTGATGCCACCCACCTATAAATACAACTCTAGGAAGGGTGCAGCCTAGTAATCTCCATAACGCATGCCATAACTGTGTACTGCTGTAGTGTGATTTAGAACTGTGGTAGGGTTCCATCCCCACCCATGGCAGTTCTGGATGTTTTGTGTGTGTTTCAATGTCTGTGTACAGAGCAATGCATTATAGGCTAGTCACACTCAGTACATTTCAAATGGCCTACTTTGGCAATCCTGCTGATATCATTCATTGTGAAATACACCTTTGGGGAAGAAGGTCTCCAGTAATCCATGTGGTGTGTCCTATAACAGCTCCATGCTGTAGTGTGATATAGAACTCTGTTAGGGGTTCTATACCGACACAAGTCAGTTGTAGATGTTTTGTGTGTGTGTCACTGTCTGTGTAGGGAACAATGCACTTTAGGCTAGTCACACGCAGTACATTTCAAATGGCCTACTTTGGCAATCCTGTTGATGTCATTCATTGTGAAATACACCTTTGGGGAAGGAGTTCTCCAGGAATCCCAGTGGTGTATCCTATAACAGCTCTATGCTGTAGTGTGATATAAACCTCTATTAGGGGTTCTATACGCACACATGTTTGTTGTGGATGTTTTGTGTGTGTGTGTCACTGTTTGTGTAGGGAGCAATGCATTTTAGGCTAGTCACACTCACTACAATTCGAATGTCCTACTTTGGCAATCCTGCTGATGTTCTATATGCCATGTTCACCTTTGGGGAAAAAGTACTCCAGTAATCTCCGTGGCATGTGTTATAACTTCATAGTGCTATAGTGTAATAAACTAATTAGGAAGGGGTTCTACTCCCCGACATGACAGGTGTGTGTTTGTAACTCACGTCCTTTGTGGAGGTGGTTGTGAGTGTGTGGCCAATGTGGAGCAGGCTTTGCATATTTCTTATATTTTGGCCCTACTATATCACAGTGTTCACTGTACAGGGATAACAGATGTAAAATAGCTGAGAGGCTGGGGTGCAAAGCCATACCCATACATGTGACATCAAGGCAAGGCAATCACAGTTAGCAACCCCAGTATTACCCAGAGCACACTTTCAACCCATGTTCCATACACACACACACATGCCTAGGCAACAGCCAATATGGGGTAGTACACTGCATATTGGCCACTGATAGTAACTATGGGGTGATAGCAGTGGGCTACAGAGGGCATGGCACCCTGTCCATTGGTCTAATATGCATGTAAATATAGGCAGTGCACCTTCCCCATGTTCTCCAATGAACACCTGCAACACCTGTGGTGCCATCATATGTGACCCACAAAGGACATACCATGCCTGACAACATGCCCTGTATGGACAGATGCCACTGACACCAGGGAATGCTGTTAGCATGCTATCAATGTAGGTACAGGGTAAACCTGCTGGCCATTACCAGTTCCCACCACAGGTGGGCAAGACTGGCACATCTGGTGATAATCCGTGTTCATAACATGGACCAGACACTCCAGCTACAGTTCCACATGTCACTGTACATGCAGGTGGGAGATGTGCATATCCCAGACACCATCCATGTCATGGACTAAGGAACACATACATGGCAAGCGATGCACAGCATTGGCCACACACAATAGTCACACAGGTGATTGGATGGGGGATACAATACCCACCTGTGTGGGCAAATGCAGACACTACAGCCCAGAGCCACAATCCAGACCATTGTCATGTGGCCTGATGCCATGGTATACCCATTGCCTAACCTTGTACAGCTGTCTAGCACAGTCGACCGCCACACACCCATGCAGATATGCACCAATGCATGTCAGTACTGGCACCCTGTGTGTTTGTGTGTGCGTTGTATGGTGCGTATGTTCAGATCCACACTCCTTACAACCCCCATTGGCATACTGAAGCATGCTGTCTGATGTTAGACACCTACCCATACCCTTTACCCATATACTTCTGTATGACCCATGTGGTACATGTGATAGTTACACAGTTGTTGTGGCAATCCCACTACTGATAAGCTGTAATCCTGGCCCTGCCAAGTGTGTCAATGTGTGCGTGTCCCTACGAGAGTGTGGCTGTGTTGATTTTGGCACCTGTTCATGCGGACAGGCACGTGCATGTCACCTACTGTATAGCTACCATATCCCTGTTGCAGATGTCACTCACCATCACATATATGTTCCATGGGTTCCACAAAGTACAGTTTTGTACCTACCATAAATGTAGATGATCGAGTGTATACACTGCTGCAGTCATTACACCTGGGTTATCCTACCGTCAGGCGGTCCCTCAGTTGGCCAGAGTTCCAAAGTCTTGGTCCGGCGTTGGTTGCTGTTGCTTCTTCCCTGACGTCAGTGTGACAGGGGTATATAAGATGCAGCTGACGCCATTTTCTTCAGTTTTTCTTGCCCCAGATGTCAGGTGCCCCCAAAAAGGTAGGCAATGCAAATTGCTAATAAAACATACATAAGAAAAGCAATCAAAAACTTTCAGTTACCAGCAAATACTCCCCATAGGTAGCAAAGGGTAGAAGGCTTAGGTAAGTACCAGCAAGTAAGAGGGGAAGGAGGGAGGGTAACCTGGACTGCAGCAGTGTATACACTTGAACATCTACATTTATGGTAGGTACAAAACTGTACTATGTTCATCAAGTTACACTGCTGCAGTCATTACACTTGGGTAGAATCCCAAAGCTGAGGTAGGGTGGCTGGTTCTATAAGGCATTATGGGTGGCTATAAGGTCCTGTAGCACTGCAGTGGCAAAGCCAGCTCTGGACACATGTGCAAAATGGACAGGTATGTATGGGGTGAGATTTTTTGTGGGAACAGTTTGCCCTTTTTTCTTTTTCAGGTGAGAGTGGGATGTTGGGGAGGGGTAGTAGGTATATTTGGGGAAGTAGGTTGGGTAGGTTAACAGACAAGACAAACAAGACATGTACAGGTATATGACACATGTGGGGGGTAAACACCTTGGACAGGGAGGGGTGTTTGGAAGTCACAAGCCCATGAGCCCCCAAATGGAAACAGTGGGACTGAGGTCCCCACCCATGAGCAGTCACCACTGCACCTTCACACCCCCAAAGTTGGCTGTGCTGGGGGCTGGGTAGGAGGGGCAGCCTTACCCTCTAATTGTGCCACGCGGCCCTCAAGCTGGTATAGCTGGTCTCGAAACTCCCTGTTGAGCTTCCTACACACCACAGCCCAGATCTGATGGTGGGTAACAGGTACCTCTCCACCCCCATTCACAGAGGGAGGCCAAGCCCCATCCCCTGCGGTGGTTCCAACTGAAGGTGGTGCAGGGCCAATGGAGGAGGTCCCAGGCTGGGCCCCAGATGTGCTGATGCCCGGTGCCATGGCCAGCTGAGGTGGGACAGGTGGGTCCGCTGCGACCGGCCTTCCCATGCGAGCTATGGTGTTGCAATTTTAAGAAAGATATCAGTTAGTCATAGTCAACAACATTCAGGATTAGTTATAACAGCATGCATAGGTATTCCCATTAACCCAAGACACCAGTTTACAACAGTTGCAGAGCAAGCAAAACACATGCATAGCATATATATGGGACAACAGTGGCCATTACAACAGCATGCAGGTTTCATTGATGGCAACAGGCCACCAATATGGGAGTGTTTTAACATGGCACATGCATAGAACCAAATATGAATATTTATAAACCAATAGGACATATGTCCTAACAAACGTTTGGCGTGTACACATACCCATTGAGGTGTGTAATAAGGTTATTGTTGCATATATAGAGACAGCGAGAGAGAGACGTCAATTAACAACTAATGTATCCCTGTAGTTTTTACAACTTTTTTAGTCACTGCAGTGATCTGTCCCTTATATGTATTATTACACTACCCATTGTCCGTATTTTGTACAATGGTATGTTTGTAGATTAGTCTATAATAAAAAATTTAAAAAAATAAAAGGATTTCTTCTTTTAATTTATATGTACTGTTGCTGTTGTACAAATGGGGGACTGTTGGTGGGGATATGAGGACACCGATGAGTGCTCTCGCTCATTTCTTAACACCTTCTGCTGTTCTACATTGCAGGGGCATGTTTATTCTCCATGTAAGCCTGGGAACTCAGGCAGCACACCTTCATTATCATGCATGGAGTGCTGCCATTCTGCTCCTACACGGGCACTTCCGTGCAGGACTAAGTTAGTCCTGCATGGATGATTAGTGAATCCGGGGGTTATATCTGCATTAAACTTGAGCTGGAAGCTCGCTCACTTAAATAAGATGTAATACTAGCTGAAGACTTAATTGAGACATTTTACGGGTTGGATTTATTTTAATGATGTATTTAATTAGTTAATTGATAGTGCTTTTGATATAAAATATGCATGGATTTTTAGTGTTTTACTAAAGACTTGAGAAAGCGTTGCTTGTTCTACGTGAAAGCACTTTTCTAAATAAACCTGTTTTAAGCCTTGGTGGTCATCTGGATTTTTTTGCTACATTGACTTTTTGTTTTTGGATGATCTTTGGACTGTTGCTAGTAATTTGTTTTTGCGCATTTGAACATCTACATTTACGGTAAGTGTACACAACTGTATTATGTTCTTTGTGTTTCACTGTTGCAGTCATCACCTGTGGGAGGATTCCCAAAGCTGAGGAGAGGGGTGGAAGGATTAGTTAGAGACCTAGGCATGGGTCAGCATGTCCTGCAGAACTGCAGAGGTAAACCCTGCCCTAGCCTTAGAGAAAAGAGGTAGGTGGTAATGCTTTGTAAAGGTATGGACAGAGGTCCATGTGGCAGCTTCCAAGATGTCCCTGGTGGGAACTCTTTTGAGGAATGCTGTGGAAGTGGAGGCTTCCCTAGTGGAATGGATATGAATAGACTTAGGGGGAGGTTTCCCATGTAGCCTGTAGCAGAAATGGATACAGTGTGATATCCATTTGGAAATGGTTTGCTTGGAAATGGGCTTCCCCTCTGCCCCATGGGGCAGAGCTGACAAGAAGCTGGTCTGTTTTTCTGAAGGGTTTAGTATGTATGGCCTGGTTGAGAGTCACATCAGATACCACCTTGGACATAAAGGAGGGATTAGTCCTCAGGGAGACCCTGTCTGCATGAAAAATGATGAAGGGCTCAACGACCATGAGTGCCTGAAGTTCTGAAACCCTTCTGGCTGAGATGATAGCTAGTAGGAAAGCAATCTTCCAGGAGAGGTATCTCAATTCTGCTGAAGCAGCAGGTTTGAATGGTGGTAAGGTTAGTTTTTCTAAAACATAATTCAGGTCCTAGGCTGGTATGGGTGGCCTTCTGGAAGGTCTGATATTAGATGCCCCTCTGAGGAATTGTTTAATCAAAGGATGTGAGAAGAGGGGTTGGTCTGTATCAAAATGAGCTGAAATGGCTGAGGCATGGATTTTAATAGAAGAGATGGAGAGGCCACTATTGAGTAACTCAGCTAGCTAGTCCAGGATAAGAGGGATGGAAGGCTGTAAGGAACTCCCCCTCTGGATTGGCTCCAGGAGCAGAATCTTTTCCATTTCCCTACATAAGACTTTCTGGTGTTGGGTCTTCTGGCCTCTGTGATAATGTCTAGGGCCTGTTTGCTTAACAGGGGCCCCTTGTTTGCTTTTGAAGTATTAGCCATGCTGATAGTTTGAGAGTCTGCAAGTCTGGGTGCAGCACCCCCCCCCCCACCTGGGTCAAGAGGTCTGAGATCAGGGGAAGCTGCCTGGGAGGCTGTAATGTCAGGCTGTGCAGTAAATGGTACCAATGCTGTCTGAGCCAATCTGGAGCAATAAGGATGGCCTTTGGTCTTTCCTCCCTTAGCTTGATCAGTACTTTGGGAATATGAGGCAGATGAGGTAATGTGTACACAAAGAGGGAGTTCCAGGGGAAGGTCAAGGCATCCACCTTCCATGCTAGGTGGTGATACTCCCTGGTACAGATTTTTTCAGCTGGTAGTTGAGGTGCGATACAAAGAGATCTACCTCCGGAGTTCCCCACTCCTGAATGACTTGCAAAAAGATTTTTTTCTGTGGAGCTGCCATTTGTGGGGGTCCAGCAAGTTTTTGCTTAGGTGGTCTGCCAGGGTGTTGTTGAGCCCTGGTAGGTATTGGGCAATTAGGTGTAATCCCATGGAGGAGGCTGTCAGCCAGAGGATCAAGGCTAGCCTGCACAAAGGGTAAGATTGGGTCCCTCCCTGTTTGTTGATATACCACATTACTGTGGTGTTTTCTGTTTTGATAAGGAGAATCCCTGGCCTGAGATGGGGTTTGAAGGATGTCAGATCCTTTTGTACTACTATCACTTCCTTCTGATTGATGTGTAAGGGAAGGTGCTGGGCATCTCAAAGACCTTGGGTGTACCTGCCTGCTAGGTGAGCACCCCAAGCAATGTCTAAGGCATCGGTGGTAATGGTCTGCCCAGCAGGACGGAGGACGAAGGGAAGACCCTTGTTCTTGGCACAGGCCTCTGCCCACCAGAGAAATTTGGCCCTTATACAGGGGATTAGGGGGAGAGAGGTCTCTAGAGGCTGAGAGTGCTGACACCAAAGGTTCTTTAGATACCACTGAAGTTTCCTCGTCTCGCGTGAATCCTGGCTAGAGGAATTAGTGGGCTGCAAAATGCCATGCACCCAAAAGCTTGCAGGAACTTCCTTGCAGTGAGGTGGCTTCTGAAAGCCAGCTGGATAAAGTAGAGAGGCAGGAAGCTCTGCTTTTCTGGGGATAGGAAGACCATTTTGGATGCTATGTCCAGCAGTTCTCCCAAGAAAATTATCTTCCTGGAGGGTGTTTGCTTTAATTTCTTCTCAGTGATGGTGAACCCTAGGGAAGTTAGGCGGGTTCTGACAAAGAAAAGGTCCTGGACCAGCTTTTATTTGCACTCTGCCTGAATGAGGCAGTCATCCAGATAAGGGTAAATCTGTATATTTCTCTTTCTGTAAAATGCTATGGCCAGGACTAAGCATTTGGTGAATACTCTGGGCACAGTAGATAAGCCAAAGGGCAGCAGAGAGAACTTGAAAGTGTTGTGAGCCTACTCTGAAGTGCAGGAATTTCCTGCAGGATTTCCTTATGGGGATGTGGATGTAGGCATCTGTTAGGTCTAGGATAACTAACCAGGCATTCTTTCTCAGCATAGGCAGCAGCTGCTGCAAAGTAAGCATTTTGAATTTGGGGACCCCCAGGGAGGTGTTTAGAATGGATAGATCCAGTATGGGGCACCATATGCCCTCTTTTCTGGGAACAAGGAATAGTTTGGAATAAAAGCCTTTGCCTGTTTCGTCTGAGGGGACAGATTATACTGCCCCCAGGATTTGAGAGTTTGGACCTGTTTCAATGCCTCTGTCCACTGATTTGGAGGCAGGTCTGGGTACCCTATTGGAATTGGGAGTTCACTGAAAGAGAATTTGTATCCCTGAAAAAATTATTTTTAAAACCCATTGGTCCTTTGTTACAAAAAGCCAATTTTCTTTGCAAAGGGAGAGCCTTCCTCCTAGCTTTTGGTGAGTGAAAGGAGGGCAGATGGGGGCGAGGGAGTGATTGTGAGTGTTTGCCACAGAAGGATGGTTTAGAACTCCCTGCTTTTGGGGTGGAAGTGGTCCATTGTTTGGTTCTCTGCTCCCCACTGGGATAGGAGCCTGGGTGGTCTGTCCCTGCGGGGTTTACCTTGGCCCTGTCTGCTAGGTGCAGGGAAGGACCAGTGCTTAGAACCTTAAATAAATCTTTTACTGTTTGCATAGATTTTGCTGTGTCTTCCATCTTTTTAAGCACCTCTTCTGCTTTTGCTCCAAACAAGCAGTCCTTATCCAGGGGTGCATCAATTCATTTAGACTTGACATGATCAGGAAGAGGTTGTTCCTTCAACCATGCATGTCTCCTAATGGCAGATCCTGACACTGCTGCCATGCTTGAGGCTTCTAGGGTGTCATATCCACAGTGTAATGAGTGTTTGGCCACTTGGCAAGTAGAGTGCAGTAAATCTGCTAAATCTTTTGAATTGGCACTGTCAGGAAAGGTTGAAATCTTTTGTTTTAATAGTTGCAAGGTGTGTTGTTGATATTTTAACATATGGAACTGACAGTTGAGTGCTCTGATAGCTAAGGATGCAGAGGTGCGGAGGTGTAAACTTTTTACCCCATCTGCCCAGAGCTCTGGAATCCTTGTCAGAAGGAATAGGATTATTGGCAGAACTAGTCTTAGCTCCTTTAGGTCTCTGTGTAATGACCTCTGGATTTCTGAACAGGTATTTGTGAGAATCTGGTACTCTGTAATACCTGTCAGGTTTACTGGGAGGAGGAGGGAGGGGTAAGAGGCTAATCTGGATTCATGGAAAACATCGTCCACCACTTCTAAAATAGGGGTGATGGCCAGGGGTCTGTGCTGGGGCAGGTCCAGAAACTCTCTTAGTCTTTTCTTAGACTGGGGAAATCCTGAGATTCCCATTGGAAATGTTCCCTGAGGATGTGAAGGGTTTCCCCAAAGGAAAGGTCTTCTGGTGGGGATGCAGAAATGTGTTCCTCTGCATCTGAATCCTCATAAGCAGTCAGAGCTTGTTGTTCTGCTTTAAAATCTGAATAATCAGATTCCTCAGAATCCTGTTCTGTCAAAATTTCAGGAAAAGGGTGTCTTTTCCTTTTAGAAGTTGTGGCCTGACTACCCGTGATAAGGGATATGAGATCCTCCACCATTTTAAGCATTTGTGCTTGGGGTGGTGGAGCAGGAGCAAGATGGTGGCTAGAGGCAGTTTTTCTAGGAGTGGCCTGGCTTCTAGGCCTAAGAGTACCCATCGGTCTGAGAGAAATGGTAGTCAGATGAGAAGACATCATTTTTTGTCTAGATTCGGTAGTGCGAGAGGCCTCCTCAGAAGCCAGTGACTGCATCATGGCTCTGGACCCAACCAAGGCAGAGACAGCCAATGACCCTGAAGATTGAAGAATATTTCTGCTGCATACCTGATTCCAAAAGAGTCTTAGTAGAGGCCTGCGTAGATATCGAATCAGACATCAGGGGCTGTGAAAGCACCTCACTGAATTCAGGAGAACTGATGACCTGCTTAGTGGTAGAGTCATTGGAAGGCTTAACCTTGTGTGGTCTGTCTCTATCTTAATCTCTGCATTTTTTCAGAATGTCCATGGATTGTTGGCTGATGGACGCCATTTTGGAATGCGAAGATGGAAGATGAAAATACCTGTCTACAATAAGAGCTCTACGGTGAATGGTTCTCACGTTAAAGAGGGCACAGAACTGGCAACGAGGGATGTCGTGGTCTGGGCCTAAACAAGTGACGCAGTATGAATGGAAGTTTTGGTGTGGGATCTGCTTTCCACAGGCAAGATAATTGTTAACTTTTTCGGACATCAGTTAGTGCAAGAAAAAAGGATCCCCAATGGGGTACTTAGCTTTAGACATTTTCAGCTGTAATTCAAACTCTGGTAGTGACCGACCAGCACACTTGCAAACTGCTTCTGCTACGGGCTCCATGGCAAGAAAGACTGATGTAATGGTGTCGGCTACCTTGCTTTATAGCACTGATGACCTAACGTCAGACTACAGGTGACAGCAGCCAATGCAGAAAAACATTGACTCTGGTATTCGGGCCAGCCAGGGGCTACGCACAGCAGGGATAACCCACAGGTGATGACTGCGACAGTGAAACATGAAGAACATCAACTGTTCCTTGGCACAGTGAGTAGAATTGCCATCTCACAGTATATAGCTCAGGTTAAATTCTTGGATGTGGTGAGGTTTTCTCTGTGTGGGGTCTACATGCCCTTCATGTGCCTGTGTAGGATTATCCATGTTGTATAGTTTCCTCCAACACCCAAAAAACAAAACAGAGTACAAAGGATTAGTCCAGGTAAAATAACTTTAGTTAGCAGATCTAGGAGACTCTCTGATGCCCTTTCTGTGGGAGGAATACAGACACCTTATTGAAGGTTCAAGTAGTTTATCCAGTTAAGTAGGTAGATAGACAAGTATTTTTATTTTAATAAATTACATTCAACAGGTCAGTTATTTAACTCATTAACCCTGAGTACTGTCACATAGCACCTATGTGCTTACATCCAAGTGCACCAGTGACTGCATCATGGCTCTGGACCCAACCAAGGCAGAGACAGCCAAAGACTCTGAAGATTGAAGAATATTTCTGCTGCATATCCGACTCCGAAGGGTCTCAGTAGAAGCCTGCATAGATATCAAATCAGACATCAGGGGCTGTGAAAGCACCTCACTGAATTCAGGAGAACTGACGACCTGTTTGTGGTAGAGTCATTGGAAGGCTTAACCTTGTGTGGTCTGTCTCTATCTTAATCTCTGCATTTTTTCAGAATGTCCATGGATTGTTGGCTGACGGACGCCATTTTGGAATGGGAAGATGGAAGATGAAAATACCTGTCTACAATAAGAGCTCTACGGTGAATGGTTCACGCGTTAAAAAGGGCACAGAACCGGTAACAAGGGACGTTGTGGTCTGGGCCTAAACAAGTGATGCAGTATGAATGGAAGTCTTGGTGTGGGATCTGCTTTCCACAGGCAAGACAATTGTTAACTTTTTCGGACATCGGTTAGTGCAAGGAAAAAGGATCCCCAATGGGGTACTTAGCTTTAGACATTTTCAACTGTAATTGAAACTCTAGTAGCGACTGACCAGCATACTTGCAAACTGCTTCTGCTATGGGCTCCACGGCAAGAAAGACTGATGTAATGGTGTCGGCTACCTTGCTTTGTAGCACTGATGACCTAACATCAGACTACAGGTGACAGCAGCCAATGCAGAAAAACACTGACTCTGGTATTCAGGCCGGCCAGGGGCTACCACAGCAGGGATAACCCACAGGTGATGTCTGCGACAGTGAAACATGAAGAACATCAACTGTTCCTTGGCATAGTGACTAGAATTGCCATCTCACAGTATATAGCTCAGGTTAAATTCTTGGATGTGGTGAGGCTTTCTCTGTGTGGGGTCTACATGCCCTTCATGTACCTGTGTAGGATTATCCATGTTGTATAGTTTCCTCCAACACCCAAAAAACAAAACAGAGTACAAAGGATTAGTCCAGATAAAATAACTTTAGTTAGCAGATCTAGGAGACTCTCTGATGCCTTTTCTGTGGGAGGAATACAGACACCTTATTGAAGGTTCAAGTAGTTTATCCAGTTAAGTAGGTAGATGGACAAGTATTTTTATTTTAATAAATTACATTCAACAGGTCAGTTATTTAACTCATTAACCCTGGGTACTATCACATGGCACCTATGTGCTTACATCCGAGTGCGCTATGTGATTGTAGTAATTGTATGGAGTTACACCCGAGTGCCTTCCACAAGCGTATCTAGCTTTTCATTCCTATTGTAGCTCCCATGTTAAAAATTAAGTTGAAAAAGTACCTGAACGTTTTCAGTTACTTTCTCAACTTAGTTTTGAGTGTGGATTTACATGATGTCAGTATTTGACTTTTTGGAGAAAATCAGCTTACCAAGCACTCTATTTGTTATTACAGTAAGCCGATTCTCCATGCATTTCTACAGTAGGTTGTTGTACTAGTTAAATCTGATTTCTAATGCAGTTCAAGCTGTGAATCTAAAAGAAATGAATGGCTGTGATATGAAGATGGGCACAACCTGACATTTCCTGATTTGTAGAATAATACCAGATCTTTTCTGGTGAACCAACTTGCTTGTTTTCTGTACCGGCATTTTTTTTAGCCCTGCAGAGATTGGTTGGTCTAAAATGGCGCCTAATTTGGTTAGCTGAATTGGAAATGTCTTCTGGTAACATTATATCTTCATTTATTTCCTGTTATAGTGGTGGTGTTCTGATATCGGTATGGTCATATGGAGTAATGGTAACACACAATGTTTTTTTTCATGGTCATGAATATACGCCTTGCTGTTTTGTCAGTAACTTATTTTTCTAGGTGTTGCGAGGTGTAGTGCTCACTGACGTTCTGTTCTGATTCCTAATCCTCTGACGCTTAACTTTTAATGGATTGCTCATGTTTTTCTAGTCAATGCTGAGTCTGGTTTCTTGTGCAGTTCCAAGCTGCGAATCTAAAAGAAATGTTAGGTAGTGCCCATCTTCATATCATCATTCATTTCTTGATTTGTAAAATAATACCGGATCTTATCTGGAGAACCGACTTGCTTGTTTTCTGTACCGGCATTTTTTTAAGCCCTGCAGAGATCGGTTGGTCTAAAATGGCACCTGCTATGCATATGTGGTAATATCTTTACTGCCTTGGCAACAGAGACCATAGGAAAGTGCCTATTTTGGTTAGCTTTGCTATCTTTTGCGGTGGTGGTTTTCGGATATAGGTATGGTCTAATGGAGGAATGGTGAGACAAATTTTTTTTCATGGTTATGAATATACAACCTTGGAAACAGAGAGCATAAGAAAGTGCCTAATTTGGTTAGGTTTGCTATCTTTTACGGTGGTGGTGTTCCAATATAGGTATGGTCCTATGGAGGAATGGTAGGGCATACATTTTTTTCTAAGTATTGAATAAATGCTTTGCTAGGTGTTGTGAGGTGTACTGGTAGTGTTCACTGATGTTCTGTTCTGAGCAGGATTGCTTATTTTTTTCTACACTTTCTTTAGTGCTTACGTTAGACAGCTAGTCAATGCTGAGTCGTCCGGAGCCAGGCATTTTTTTCCTTGACCATCTTGAAAACTGAATTGAGCATGCAGATTAGAGATCGACTTTAGAGCTGAGATGGAAAAGGCAGTTTAGCACTTGTAGAATAGGTGATCAGTATAAGAAGCCATTGTACAAATCATATCCATGTTTGTGCTATCATTTCCTAAGTAGCATTCTCTTCTTACAGGAAGAAATTTCCACTTTGTTTTTTGGTTGGGGTCTTTGTGAAGTCTGCATCTCATCCCTGAGTTCATATGGGTTTTTTCTGGATCCTCTTGCCCCCCACCACCACTTTTAAATTGCGTGCGTGTGTACATGCACATGTGATGTAGAAGAAAGGCTTCACTGTCATTTCCCACTCTTGTCCAGTAAACTCAGTGGATGATGGTTGCTGTTCTTGGGGGTCACTATTAGAATATTTTTTTACTTAGAGTTAGTTTCTTTGTCAATGTATTTCTGGACTCAGTTTTTCTGTGAACAAATAGTTACAGTTATTAAATGGATGTAAGGACTCAACCTTGTACCTTCTGCACGGAAGTTAAAAACCTAAACCATTATGTTGATAGTCAAAATATAATGAACTATCAACAAATATTTATATGCCCTTATGACAGTGTTAGGCTGGAGGTGTGTGTCATCTGTATGGTTTAGAAGAATGCTTTGTTTACATTTCTTACATTTAATTTTTGACCATAGGCTCAGAGTGTATGGCTAAAGGTCTGAGAAACTGACGCCAAATTTGAGCACTGGCTCTATCAACACACTGTGTAGCTGTCAAATGTCCCGATTTCTGCAGAATGCCCAGGTGTTGCTTTGGAAATAATTCATTTCTCTATCAGGGAAGTGCCTGTGCATACATGGTCAGACTGCTGAAGTGACGACTGGGCAAAATAGTTTATTGTGTCATTTTGGTACTTATGCATACACAACACAAGCAAGTGATGGGGTTACTGGGGAAGATAATTCATTACTGTGTCACAGAAAAGCTTTTGCATGATTGGAAATTCGATTTGGCCATTTTGTCGTCCTGGAAGCTGGCTGTGTTATACCAAATAACTGGCTTTCTTTCATTCATAGCATGGTGCCATGACCTGTTCTCTGAGGTGATCTACCTCATTTTGAAGACAGTATTGGTACTTGCAACATGGTAAAAGAACTGTGTCTGTATGCTGCACACATGTACAGATATCACAGCGTGTTTAGGACTCAGGTTATGGAAATTATTTTTTTTATATTTTGGTAAATAACTTTGCTAGGGAGCATGTATTTGTGCCAAGTCATACTTCATTTTGAGAACAGTGTTAGTCTTAACAACTTGATAAAAAAACTCTGTATGCTGTACACATGTACAGATATCACATTTTTTAGGACTAAGGTTATGTAAATTATGATACTTTTCATATTTTAGTGAATGACTCAGCTAAGGAAAGATGTCAACGTCTTAAGTAATACCTCATTTTGAACACAGTATTAGTCCTTACAACATGGTAAAAGAAATGTGGCTTTGCACTGTACACATGTACATATATCATGGGTCTATATTAGAACACCGAACATTTGAAATGTCGGGTGTTCTAATATTGACCCGTTTTCAGCGAACACTGAAAATATAGAAGTAACAGGAAACTGAATTCTTTCCTAGGGAAAGAATTCGGTTGTCTGTTTCTGTTGCTTCAGTATTTTCAGCACTCTGGTGGAAAGTTACGGGTCGGGTCAGGTAAGTGTGCGATTGTGTGGATGTGTGGGTTAGGGTGAGTTAGGGTTAGGGCATGGGTCAGGTAAGTGTGCGATTGTGTGGACATGTGGGTTAGGGTGGGTTAGGTGAGTTAGAGTTACGGCACGGGTGAGGTGACTGTGCGATAGTGATGGACCTTATGGTTAGGGTTTAGGTTAAGGTAAGTGGATAGTTAGTGGTGTTTGTATAGTTTGGTGTAGGGTTAGGTGTTAGGGTTTTGGTGTATGTGTGTAGATTGCTGTTTGTTTGGTGTGCTTTTGTTGTGTGTATGTGTTTTGGAACAGCAAATTTTTTCCCTAGGAAAAAATTCGCTGTTCCGAATGTTTGATGTTTTTTTTTTCTATTGCTAGGGTTCGATATTAGAACACTCAACATTTTGAATGTTCAGTGTTCTAATATAGACCCTATATCACAGTTTGTATAGGGCTTACCTTATGGAAATTATGATTTTCTTTTCATATGCTGGTAAATAACTTTGCAAGAGAGCACGACAATGTGCTAAGTAATACCTTATTTTGAAAACAGTATTAATAGTTTTAACATGGTAAAAGAACTGTGTCTGTATGTTGTACACATGTACAGATATCAATGGTTGTTTATGACTTATGTTATGGAAATTATGATTTTTTTTCATATTTTGGAAAATAACTTTGCAAGAGAACAAGTCAGTGTGCAAAATAATATCCTATTTTGAAGACAGTGTTACTCCTAACAACGAGGTAAAATAATTGTGTCTGTATGCTGCACATATCTACAGATATCATAGTTTGTTTAGTCTTGTATGATTATGAAAATTATACGTTTCCAATACTTAGGTTCATAGATTCATACCAAGCTAACTGCCCTTGTGAGCCATTTTAAGCCTAGCCAATTATCCCTTATGAGACTTAAACCATGCACTTTTTGTTTGTAATGCAAACACCTTAACCATTAGGCCACCCTCTCAACCTCTTTCTCATTATTATGCCCACATGTTTGCAAGGGAGCATTGTGATGACGCAATTGTTGCATCATTTTGAAGCTGCCATTGAGCCATACAACTTGTCCACTGATATGTAGCCTCTGTATGTTACAGGTGATGAGATATTATGCTTTGTTTACCAAGACAAAGAAATTAAACTTCAGAACTGCCAAAGACACAGCAGACCACAGCTCCAAATCAGATGAGACAAGGAATATGATACGAACTCCAAAAAATTAACTTTATTCAGTTTCGGTTAAGCGCTTTCTTCTCTACTAGAGACTTCTTCAGAACAAATGCACTATAAAAACCCAGCCCTTAAATACCCTTTTCCTAACAGTGTCACATGATACCCTCATTAATAAATTTCTAAAAAAACAACCAACATTACACTTAAAAATGCATATAACCAATGTTGTGTATGAATTAGATGAATAAACACATGTACTTTAAAAAGGTTAAAAAGTAAAAATTTCTTAAGAATAACATATACTTTAACTATATACACCTAAATAATACACTTAAATAATACACTCTAATTTCAAAGGAAAAACTATTTTAACCCATTATGTGCTTCAATTTTAAAATACAAGCAATGCTGACCACCTCATTGATTCCAGGATATTGAGTAGTGTCCAACCTTAGCTGAAATCTCAATTCACTAGCATCCAAATGCAAATCAACCATTTTACCCTGAGGGCCCTTTACTATATGGTCTATAATCAAAAACTTGAAAATATGTGTCCCATTGTCCTTAAGATGTCTAAATAGGGCGTTAGTAATTCTTCCCTTCTTTATATCATAAATATGTTCACTAACTCGAGTCTTAAATGTTTTTTCCTACATAAAACACAGGGCACATTTGGCATTTGGCCAGGTAGACAACATTAACACTACTACAATTGTAATGCCCTTTAATAAAAATAATATTGCTCCCATTCAATTTAAACTGATCCCCAGTTTCCAAAATATGGCCACAATAATTGCACTTCCCACATTTGAAATTCCCTTTGGGTCGATTTGAATAACCATGTGCATAATCCTTATTTGACTCAAACAAAATTTTAAAAGACCTATCTTTTCTAAAAACTATCTTGGGGAGACCCCTTCCCACTTTGGATTCAACATTCAGGTCGAATCCTAAAATCTCCCAGTTGTCTACAATAACCTTAGCTCCACCTTCTGCGTGCAGGTTATAAGTAGTAATAAACTTGGCAACAGGATCACACCTCAGGGAACTATGGTTAACACTCAAGGCCTGCTCAACTCCTGGCCTGAAAGGTCCACCTAAAATAGGTCTATATATACCTTTATGCCTTTTTCCAACCACTTCTCTGGTTAATCGCTCCAACAGGTCCTGGTGATAACCCCTTCTAGAAAACCTGTTAACAATAAAACAAACTTCATCCTGAAATTGTTCATCCCGGCTAACCATCCTGGTGGCTCTTACTAAATGACCTTTGATTATAGATCTTTTTTGATATAAAGGGTGCCAACTTCCAAATAGGAATTGGAAAAGGTTGGTTTTCTATACATCCTGGAATATAGAAGGCCTTCAACCCTGTCAACATTCAACTCTACATTTAAATATGTATTTTTTCTTCGCTGAAATGGTGGGTCCATCTTAAAAATTCCACAGTGTTATTGATGTAACTTAAAAATTCCTCAAGTTCTTGTTTACTACCCTTCCACAACAGAAATAAATCATCTAAAAATCTAGTATAGTGTAAAATGTTGGGCCAGTAATCACTATTCATTAAATATTCCTGTTCCCAAAATGAATGTTGACAGGGTTCAAGGCCTCCTATATTCCAGGATATATAGAAAACCAACCTTTTTCAATTCCTATTTGAAATTTGGGACTTGGCACCCTTTACATCAAAAAGGATCTATAATCAAAGGTCAGTTAGTAAGAGCCGCCAGGATGGTTAGCCGGGATGAACAATTTCAGGATGAAGTTTGTTTTATTGTTAACATGTTTTCTAGAAGGGGTTATCCCCATGACCTGTTGGAGGGATTAACCAGAGAAGTGATTGGAAAAAGGCATAAAGGTATATATAGACCTATTTTAGGTGGACTTTTTAGGCCAGGAGTTGAGCAGGCCTTGAATATTAACCATAATTCCTCGAGGTGTGATCCTGTTGCCAGGTTTATTACTACTTATAACCTGGATGCAGAAGGTGGAGCTAAGGCTATGGATGCAGAAGGTGGAGCTAAGGCTATCATAGACAATTGGGAGATTTTAGGATTCGACCTGAATGTTGAATCCAAAGTGGGAAGGCATCTCCCCAAGATAGTTTTTAGAAAAGATAGGTCCTTTAAAAATTTGTTTGAGTCAAATAAGGGTTATGCACATGGTTATTCGAATCGACCCAAAGGGAATTTCAAATGTGGGAAGTACAATTATTGTGGCCATATTTTGGAAACTGTGGATCAGTTTAAATTGAATGGGAACAATATTATTTTTATTAAAGGGCATTACAATTGAAGAAGTGTTAATGTTGTCTACCTGACCAAATGCAAAATGTGTCCTGTGTTTTATGTAGGAAAGACCTCTAGAACATTTAAGACTCGAGTTAGTGAACATATTTATGATATAAAGAAGGGAAGAATTACTAATGCCCTATTTAGACATCTTAAGGACAATGGGACACATATTTTCAAGTTTTTGATCATAGACCATATAGTAAAGGACCCTCAGGGTAAAATGGTTGATTTGCATTTAGATGCCAGTGAATTGAGATGGCAGCTAAGGTTGGATCCTGGAATCAATGAGGTGGTCAACATTGCTTGTATTTTAAAATTGAAGCACATAATGGGTTAAATGTTTTTCCTTTGAAATTAGAGTGCATTATTTAAGTGTATATAGTTAAAGTATATGTTGTTCTTAAGAAATTTTTACTTTTTAACCTTTTTAAAGTACGTGTTTATTCATCTAATTCATACACAACGTTGGTTGCATGTATTTTTAAGTGTAACGTTGGTTGTTTTTTAAAAATTTATTAATGAGGGTATCATGTGACACTATTAGGAAAAGGGTATTTAAGGGCTGGGTTTTCATAGTGCATTTGTTCTGAGGAAGTCTCTAGTAGGAGAAGAAAGCGCTTAACCAAAACCGAATAAAGTTAATTTCTTGGAATTCGTATCGTATTTCTTGTTTTACCTGATTTGGAGCCGTGGTCTGTTGTGTCTTTGGCAGTTCTAAAGTACTATGCTTTGTTTATTTATCATTTATGAGAAATATAATATTAATCATATTTCTGAGACTATCTCCGTATAGGAGCATCACACAGTAATGATGTAATGATTAAGGTATCATTTTAAAGCTAGCATTCATACAAACAAATTAAATACAAATTGTATGGGTCTCCATAGTACATTGACCAAGATATCATGCTTTGTTTTTCCAAAAAGGTAAAAAATATGCGCAATATCAGCATTTCTTGGCAAATATTTAATAATGACTTAGATATGCACTATTAACATTTCTACTGTTGGAAAGGTCAGTGTCTGCTGAACAACTTACGCATTTACATTTTTAGTCTAGCTCTTATGGTTAAAGAGTCATGAACATTTGTTTTCTGTATGGTATTACAAATGGATTTTCTGAAAAAGATCTCAGGCTGCACTGTTGTTGCTATGGTGGAAGTAAGCAGGCAGCTTTTTCTGAGGTGGGTGTGTGTGTTTGTGTGTGTGAGACAGACCAGACAGCACCCCATATCCTAAGCTGTATTTCTGGATTTTTATACAGGCGTATTATTGACATGTACCTTGAACCTGACCAGGCTCACAACTGTGCACAGAAGTTCATTGTAGCTTATCTAGATGGCAGTTTACTGTTTAGGAGCAACAAGTTGGAATATATTACTGAGAATGTTATTTTTTTTCCTGACAATTGAGCCTCAGACATGTATACAGGTGGATATCTTTTAGGGGTAAAGATAAGGAGGCATGCTTTCTATTTTAACCTCTAGCCATGAGTCAAGTATATGCTGTGTTTTTCTGTTCTTTCAGATTTACCTAGTCTGATGTCACAGTTGAATAAGGAAGGTAGCTGTCTTTTAAAGGAAGGGATGAAGAGGTATTGTGTATTCATGTTTGACCTCAGTCACTTAAAATGCATGCCTGTTGCCTTTCATTCCTTCATCCCAATTAGCTCCAGTGAGATGCACAGAAGATGACTATCTTCTGTGGGTCAATGGGGAGGTAGGTATTATTCCCAGACATGGTTTATGTATCCCAATGAGCTGCTATTTTTCCAGACACAAAGTATTTATTTCTTCCTTGAAGAAAAAAAGACTAAATTTAATTTCTGACTTGTGTTTTTGTTCAGGTCATTACTGCATCAAAAGGTTGAAAAAAAGCACCACATAGCATCTATAACCTCATGACTTCTGGAAGCCTAGCATACACAATACTAGTTAAACAATACCGTTTTGGCCAGTTTGGGTGTGCTGAAAGTATGCAGAAAAAAGTGAAGCTGAAGATTAAGATTGAATATCTTTTCTTAGCCATGATTTCTATTCATGCTATTATTGGATCAAAACAGTGAAACAACTATAAAATGTACCTTAGAACACCTAGAACTACCTTGTCTTCGGGGGGGGGGGGTGATGGTCTCTAGACTACTGGCTTAAGTTAGTTATTTCCTACACAGTTATTTCAGTGCAGTCTGGTTCAATTAAGGTGTGCTGAAAGGAAGGAAAAAAAAGCTGAAGAAAAGTCAAAATGTGAGAAAAGGCAGAAACAAAATAGTCTAAATGATTTGTGGAGGCCAGGATGGGGGGGGGGACTGGGGGTTATGGGTGAGGGCAGCAGGGGAGCACCATGAAGCCCTTTGTCTAGGACACCATTTCACCTGTCAGTCTCAAAGCGACAGGAAGAAATTGTTTGTATAATGGACATTATCAGGCAAATAATCTGTGAAGAGGCAATGAAAGACATTCACAGAATGTTAAAGAAGCTCATCTTCTCTGAACGTGAAATGGATAGCTGTAGTCTACTCTTACTGTAGGTTTGAAGGAAAAACTTCTAAACTCCAGAATTTAATTTTGATTTGAAGCCCTTTATTTAAGGTTTGATAACTTCTATTTTGTACCTTATCCTAGTATTACATTTCTTTTGTTTTAAGTTTCTGTTCTGTTGGAGTTTTAAGAGTTCTTGGCTAGGGTCAGTTAAAAAAGTTACCAAAGAATTCCTTTGCAAACTGTGAATAGCATCAGTTAAGTAGTGGGAGGAGTTGAGAGACAGCATTGCTCTTTTATTTAGAAATATCTGTAGTTAGCAGAAGTGTTTGTGTGGTCTGCATTGCTCTGAGTATCAGTCATTTCTGCATTTCATTTTGATTTGAAGCTCTTTAAGGTTTGATCACTTCTATTTTGTACCTTATTCTAGTATTGCATTTGTTTTGTTATAAGTTTTCTGTTCTGTTGGAGTTTTAAGAGTTCCCCCTCCCAGCCACTCAGTCCTTGTTGTGTTCTAAAATTTGGAGCCTTTTGAGTTGCTCTCCCTACTATAAATCTCATTTTGGACACTCCTCCCAGTCCCATTGCATCAGCTTATTCTACTGAGTAGAGAGAGATCATTTGGGAAGGCCCACCCTCCCCTTAGTTTCTCAACCTTAAATTACTGTGTTTTATCCCTTACCACTTAACCTAAAAATGCACTTTATTCATCTGTTTTTACTGTATTTGTGTTTCTTCCTACTTTATTACTTTATTTTGCTTTTGCTGCCTGTTCTTAAAAGTACTCAATTGCATTTATTCTGCTGCATTTATTACTTGTTAGTAGCCTGATTACCACATAGGTGGCAGTACACTAAACACTGAAAATGTGATGAGAGACTTAGGGACACAGGTGGACAGTGGTCTCACCTTCGATAACCACATCGCCACAACAGTCAGGAAATCCTTCTATGTGGCACACCTCATCACTAAGGGCTTTTCATCCAGAAAAAAGGAGGTCATTGTCCCACTGTACTCATCCCTCATTAGACCCATTATAGAGTATAATGCCCCGTTTGGTATGTACCTCACAAGACATCTGCAACAGCTGGAAAGGCTGCAGAAATACCTCACTAAAAGAATCACAGGCCTAAAGCAGATGCCATATCCTGACCGTCTAAAAAAACTCCAGCTATACTCTATGGCATATCGTCTACTCAGAGGCAATCTCTGCTTAACATACAAGGACATGTCAAACCCTGAGCTGTTGGACATGCTCCACTTAAAGAAATCCCAATCTCAATCTGTCAGAGCCACACACTACAGGGATCTAAACCTTATCATCACAATGAACAAAACATGTTGGAAGGATAAGTTCCTGACCCAGACTCCCCATACTCTGGAATAGACTGCCCATACATGTCAAGCAGAGTGTTTCTTTGGCCCTCTTCAAAAGGAACATTGATGATTGGATGGGAGATAGGAAATTCACCCCAGGATCATGTCAGTTGCCCTGCTAGACAGGGGTCCAGGGAAGTAAATATTGTGGGAAGAAATATCCAGGGAATTGTTATGACTAGGCTTGTATAGGCCCTAGGGCTGATAGCCTAGTACCAACCTATGAACCTATAAATTGTAACTGATAGTCTAAGCCTTTTGGTTTAAGCACTTGGGCTTCAGGCTAGTTGTTTTACATTAAGAAGGTATGTCTGCTATTCTAAAAATGTCTTGGTTCTGGTTTAAGTACTTGGGCTTCAGGCCAGTTATTTTACATTAAGAAAGTTTGAGGTCTGCACTCTTGTGGGAGAAGATGGTAAAGTCTGCCCTTCTGAGCTAGGAATTGCTCGTTAAAGACTTATTGTACCTGCTTATTTGAACTGTTTTTTTTTTTTTTCTGAAATTGGTGTCTTGTTTGTTTTAGCATAGACTAGATTCAGACCTGCCAAATCTAGCTTTGTTTGTATAACATGAGCACTAATCCAGGCCATCTGTTTTGGAGAAGGTTCCCCTGCATCTTAGAGGCAGGAGTGTGCAGTTAGAACTTGTCTGACTGAAGATTGCTGGAACAGGGCTCAGTTTTGAGCTTTTTTATTAGTTAATTGGTTAATTTGTTTAAATCAGTTTGCTCTTGTTTGCTATTGTTACATTTAAGTGTGTATCTGCTCTCCTGTGTTAAATTGACCTAAATAGAGTTTAAATATCTTTAACATAGTCTGGTTACAGGTTTTGCTGTATTCAGATCTTCTTGTGTGATTCCTGTATTTCCTGCTATGCCATCTTGTGTTGGCCAGGGTCTGCTTGCACTTAGTGGGATTAAGAGAACTGGTTGGAACTGGTCTGGCACAGGGTGTTGAGCTAAGAGCTCAGGGACATGGGTTGATTGGTCAATTCCAGTGTTTCTATTTTACTTTCATTTTTGTGGTATTTAAACCCAGCATTTGCATGGGTATGTGCGTGTTTGCCCATTGTGCACCACTGCTGTGCTGTTTTAACTCTTTGTGAGGTATCATTGTTGCATTTCTTCCCTTACTAGCACTCCTGTGTGAGAGAGGCCCTTGCCTGCAGCTACTGTATTGATTTTATCCAGCCCTACTCACACCTATAGGTACTGTCCTCAGATAGTACTGACTCTACTGTCCCTGACCTCTCTTCCACAGATTCTGATAACCATAGACGGACAATTTCCTGTGGTTTCTCCTGCAAGTCTGGTTGACATGGGCATCCTGAGACAGTGTAGCAACTGCCTTATGCACACAGACAACCCTCTACTACTACCACCTAGGAACACAATATGTGAGAGATGCAGTCACATTAAGAACCTAGAATCCTTGCTGTCTCAGTCACAAGCCAGTAAATCTGGCACTGAGAAAGCTGCCTGCACAAATACTACAAACACCACGGGGGTGGCCTAATGGTGAAGGTGCTTGTCTTACAAACACAGGGTGCAGGGTTTGAGTCTCACAAGGGATAATTGGCTAGGCTTAAAATGGTTTGCAAGAGCAGTTAGCTTAGTACTAATCTATGAACCTAACACCACCCACATCTGTACAACACACTCCTACATATGTGGGGGTTCTCAACAAAAACATACCTAAACAAAAGAGACCTCCGATGCAAAAACACACACACATCACAACCCACAGCACAAAGCATCACACATAGTACATAAATCTGTGTCTCACAGCTCCTAAGGCCCAACCGCAAACTTAACATACTAATCAAAGGAGACTCTGTCATGAGACACACACAGATGTGCCCCTCACCAGGCTAGATAAGGAGAAAGTCACAGTAAGTTGCTTGTCAGGTGCTAGAATCCACCATATCATGCACACACTCAAGTCTCTTAACAGGTACTGTTATGACTCTGTCATAGTTCATGTTGGTGTGAATGACTTGAGACGTACCTCTCTGGACTATATGAAGAGATATGATTGAGCTTGCTGAATATGTGTTCCAGGCAGGAAAATCCCTAGCCTTAAGCAGCATCCTACCATCACCCAGAATGATATCTCAATACAAACAGCAAATGATTGACTTTAACAATTGGCTAAGTTTCTGGTGTCATTCCGACAGCCTGGGAGGACATGATTGACAGACTGACATACACTTATTGAGGATATGACAGGGAGACGAGACTTAACACTAAAGTCTGGGAATGAGTTAACTGTTTATGACCACACTTTGTACCTCTGAGCACCACTTCTTCTGCAGTTCTAAGCATGTACTTAACTCATTGAAACATGTCAATAGCAAGGCAAATGAGGTTGCATTGTTGTTAGAAAATCATAGATAATCAAATGTTGCTCACAAAATAAAGAGAGGGAAAGAGCTGTAGTACTACAAATATGTGTTTTATAGCCTGTGAGGAAATAGCTTAACTACTGTTAAGATCACAATCATCCATACAGCTGCTGGCAAATTACAAATGACAGTTTTTACAGCTTCTTTCTGTTGCATTTTTAATGTGAATTGATACAATCTCGCATCTTCCTTACATGTAATTTACTATTTCTTCTTCTTCTTTTCCTCATATGTCTATGTCTGTGACAAATACTGATAGTAACCTCAATTTTGTGCTGTTCATTTTCTGGTTTGATAGTTCAAATCCAGAGAGGGTGCTTTGTGTGAACTTACTGATGTTTAAGTAGCACATGCTCATGTTGAAAGACAACAAAATGGAGGTAACATCTGAAATGTGCATTTTAAAGAAATGTTTCATAATGTTTCATTTACTTTATATAACTTTTTTCTGCACACTTTGAGTACCACTTGGTCTTGCACACTCTTGCCTGGTAGCATTCCCTAGCAATGAGCAGCAGTTCACTTCTTAAAGAGTAAAAATCTGAAAATTTTGATTTGAAATGCCATCAGCAGTGCAATTGAGTCTGGCACTAATGTGCTTTTGTCAGCACTCTAGACAGTACTGAGTGAAGAAATTCTACCTGTCAGTTAATTATATCTGTGGCACAAGGTGTAAGTAAAGTGAACTTAAAGAAGGCAACCACATAATACAGGGTTCAAATCCAATTTACAGATATTTTTATAATTGGATTCAGAATAAACATTGACACCCAATGTTGTACATAAAATGAACAAGCTAAATTCCATGATAAAGTATAAAAATCATACCTACAGTCCCTGTGAATTGATGCTACAAAAGAGTTGTTTTGAGCTCACCTAGTCTCACTATTAATAACAATATGTGCTATTGATGTTGTGACATATAACACTTTATAAAGTGTGCAAACAAAAGCAGTAACATGACTTATGCAGACGTATGTGTCATATATGAGGAAGAACTTATCCATATCTCATAAGTATTCATCATCACATTAATACAATAAATTGTAAACGTTGATGTCATTAGTAATTGTATGTACTGTAGCAAGAATTACCTCCCGATATTCTATGTGTGTCCCCTTTCAGAACAATCACCATTGCATGACCTCTTGATGATGTATGACCTAAATGCTACTTGTAATATTCAAAGCAGATGTGGAAAGGATGACTGTGTCAGGTTAATGTTAAACAGCTTTGTCTTTTGCTACATATATCCATTAAATGTGCTGCTCTGCAACACAGGTAATTCTTTTTCATCCCTTTTGCATTTACACTCCACTTGGCAGTGTGCAAACACAGTTCACTGCCTAAGGAGAAAAGTGAAAAAATTACTCTGGGAGACCTTCTGTAGAGCAAATCAGCCTGGTGCCATTGCACAGCCATCAGCACTCTGGATAGTACTCTGAAGAAATTCTACCTCTTAAGTAACTTTACATGTGGTACAAGGTGTAAGTGCACTGATCTTCGAGAAAGAAAACAGATACCAGGTTTGAATCAAATTTACAGAGGAGGTCAGAATGCCACTTGTCACAACAGTTTGATTAGGACTATAAAACTAAATGCAAATGAGTATCATAACTATGGTTATTGCAACAGATGTGTCATTACTGCTTGCCATAGAAGCCTAATATAATGCGTCTAAATTATGCTAAACATGACAATGGTAGTTAATTTAGAATGAACATACATAGATGTGAAGTTTACAACACTGTGTTACAGTTATGAGTTATCACAAATAATAAGTATGTGTTTATGACAAAATATGTTGTGAAGTATGCATGTAGTCTAACCCACCTTGTATAACTCAGGTTATGCAACTGCATGCATCTGAAATGTATTTACAAGCACAAATACTGCCTTTTATATGGAAATGCAGTCCCATAACTAAGTAAAGTCACTGACATACAGGCATCTCTAAAGTATATCTTCAGTCATTGTTACATTACTATACCTCCAACACAAAAAATTAATTTCTTCTGTGGCACTGACAGTTAACAAATAAAGTTTTAATATTTCATCCTTCTTTTTTTCATGGGTTCAGTTTTCCAGATGGTACTCTCACCAATGTGTAACTCCCAACAGGCCAACATGTCACACATCATACCATTTCTCTGTCAAACAACCATGATTATAATAAACAACATAAAGCATGCCATTGTTTAACACTGGAACATGCGCCAACAGTTTGTGCACCACACATGGTCAAATCCCATTGCCATATTTCATATCTTCTGTGCCTTTGGATGCAATCAGCTCCATTGTATCTGACAAGCCATTGCTGTGCTTCCAGTTGCACAAATGTAGCTGGCAAGGCTGTGCATCTTTGTGCATATGCTGTTACCTGCACAATCTGAATTTAGCACCATTTCTGACACATATTTCTAGCTTGACTGTTGATGGTAGAGATGATGTTCCATTTACAGCATAAAGGGGGGTGTTGAGGAGTCTGGGATTTTTGTGGCACTCCCCATTATGTGCTACAGCTGAAGGCTGCTTCAGAAAGATTATACCAGGTCTCAGGATAGGACTAAGCCTTGGAATAGCTTGGCCAAGGCTGACTATAGTGAAACTGCCATCCACACAACTACAGTTACATGAAGAAAAAAAGCAGGACCTCCTGAGCCAATGGGAGGAAGAATTTAAAACTGCAAACACCCCTCAGTTGTGTAATCATACTGACCCATCACATGTATATGATATGGCATTAATTAATCATCTGACACAGTTATTCATTATGCTTTCATATATCTATTTTTTCTTTTCTGTACTATACGGTTGCAGCAGAGATAGCAGAAAACCATGAGGTGCATCAGAAGAGGCAAAGTTGCCTCAGAGAGGCACGGGTTAAGTATGCATCAGGTCTAAGTGCAAGGCAGTTAAGTATTTTCAGTCCCTCAGTCTAAATCATCTTAGCAGGCATACCTTAAGTTTTATATAAAGCATACATGCCTACTCCAATAGGTCTTTGTGATTGCATTAGACAATGAGAACATCAGCTTAATTATGTGGGGGTCCAATACCCAGACACAGACATTACATTTTTTAGGAGGAGAATATTTTGTAAGGTATTAACTGCAATACTTCATGAAATTAACAATTCAATTTTTGCAAATGAGGTTATTAACTTTGAAAGCATTAATCTGATATGACATACTTAAATATATGATTATTTTTATCATATCACACCACTGTGCTTGATTGATTGTATGATATACGAATGCCACCCCATCATATCTGGATGTGGCCAAGGTGTACTTATTTTTTTCTCATATTTCTTTATGTCTTAAAATAATAAAATAATGTGACATGCCATTGATCTGATTCTTTCTTTTTTTCTCCTCCCTCAATATCTCTCATTTTTTCCACATATATATTTTTAAGGCATTTCTGCTGAAAACAAAATGACCATCAGCCCAGGGAGGTAAACCATCCACTGGGGTTCCATTTGCCATACCACCACAGGTGGCTATGGCAGCACTACCACAATCAGCATACACACACAGCACATATGGGTTGCAACTTGTCAGCTTTGCCTCTACAACACTTGCCCTACCTGCTCCACCTGTGTCAGGTAGCTCTGTAACAGCTGCTAGTGCAGTGGTACCTCAGGGAGCAGCAGTAGTGTGGTGGCAATTTTCTCATCCATCAGGAGCTGACAGGGCTGGTGGGGGACATTATAGAGAGAGGTATCAGTGCCCAAATTGGCAGGGTTGAAAAGGTCCTACATTATATTGCTATAATGATGCCACTTCTGGCAGTGACCCAGACAACTGATACAGGAGAAGGTGTTGACAGTTTTGAGGGTGAGGACTAGGCTGTCACTTTCTCAAGCTGGATGTGGATGTAACTCTGAGGTCCCCTACCTATCCCCAATCTTGATGTGACCCACCCCTCTATGTCCATTACCATCGTTGTCTGTCTAGCATGCCCTGTATGCCTGCTACTACTAC
Organism: Protopterus annectens; assembly: GCF_019279795.1. NCBI lineage: Eukaryota > Metazoa > Chordata > Ceratodontiformes > Protopteridae > Protopterus > Protopterus annectens. The sequence continues at coordinate 1,230,199,828 of NC_056732.1, forward strand.
CTAACCTACCTGACCCTCTGATTCCTAATCACTTTTCCCAACATTCTTCTAGCTCAAAAAACTACACCTACCCCCCCAAAATTACACTCCATACATATCTCTCCATTTCACTTGTGTTGTCTGAAATTTGATTTGGTCCAACTGGCTATACAACATTATTTTGTTGTTGTCATCCATCCCTGGTGCGGTGACTCTCCACAGTCATGAAATTGTGTGCACAATACTACATTTATGCTCTGAAGACATGGACAGCTATGGTGCTCTCCCACCACCCTCCTGCAAATTCCTATATTCTTTTCCATGTCCTTCCCTCTGCTAACATGCCCATTTTCACCACTGTCATATTAAACCATTTTTTACACATTTAATCTGGTCAAAAAATAGAATCATACACAACACACATGGCCAAAAATTCCCCACTGATAAAGCTTTCATTTATTTCTCCTCAGCATTTGTGTGCAGGTTGGCTTCAATCATCAATGCTGAGTGACAGTAAATGCCATTTAACTTGCTATGGCAAAAGCTGAAGATTTTAGTTATAGCCACAGTAGTCTGGTTACTTTCATGTAAATGTGCTTAAATCTGCTATGCTATGAGAATACAGAGTAAAGTCAGAGGAAAGACACATTTAAAACAGTTACTTTTAACAGTTGTTAGGCTGCTGGATGTAATGAACTAGAAGTTTCTATGTGGTGTGTTGAGATAATTCCCCTGGCTATAGAATGATGTTTTTGCAGTGTCATGAGTTCAATTAAATTTAAACATCTACTTAAGGAACACCTCCTCAACAACTGGATGTGCCCTGCACAAACCTAGATGAAATATACTCTCTCTCCCATATAGTTTTACCAGGTCATACTATCTTATTTGATCTCTCTTCCAGCTTTGTCCCCTCCCTCTAATTACTAGCATGAATTGACACCAAAAGTCCTGTCTCCACCCTCTACTCACTTTCATACATATCATGCTCTTTAGCACTGCTGAGTCTAAGTACTGATCTTTTTACTCCTTATATTTGGTAATACTCTACAATGAATATGTTTACTCCCTATGTGAAATCACTGCCTGTATTAGATTATAGGTTCATAGGTTCATACTAGGCTATCTGCCCTAGGGCATTTATAAGCCTAGCTAGAATGTGTTTGGCTTTCACCACCCATTTTAAATTTATTTTGCTATGCCCTTTTTCGAGGTTAGTATACTGTGCCTCTGTCTAACAGTGACACTGAAGTGATACCCGGGATAAACCTACGATCTCCCATCCACTCAAGATTCCTCTTGAAGAGAGTCAATGAGGGACTCTGCATAATCTGGACTGGGATTTTATTCCAGAGTGAAGGGAGCCTCTGGGTTATGAATATGTCCCTCCAGCATGTCCTATTTATTTCAGTGCTGAGGTTCAAGTCTCTCGAGCGCGTAGCTCGATGGGATTTGGATTTTCTGAGGTGCAGCATGTCCATTAATTCCGGGTTGGTCATGGCTTTATACGTCAGGCACAGATCGCCTCTGAATAGGCGGTATGCCACTGAGTAGAGCTGGAGTTTCTTTAACCGGGCAGCATATGGCATCTGTTTGAGCCCTTTGATCCTCTTGGTGAGGTACTTTTGGGGTCTTTCCAGTTGCTGCAGGTGTCTGGTAAGGTGCATCCCAAAAGGGGCATTGTACTCAATTATGGGCCTGATGAGGGATGAGTAAAGAGGCACGATGACCTCCCCTGATCTAGATGTGAATCTCTTCATGATTAGGTGGGCTGTATAAAATGTTTTTCTAACCACTTTGGCCACGTGGTTGTCAAATGGAGATTGCTATCAACTTGGGTCCCCAGGTCCCTAATTACTTCTTCTGTACTCAATGGATTACCACCTATGTGGTAATTTGTGGGCACTTTGTTTTTGCCAAAGGGGATGACTATACACTTTTTGGCATTTAGCTTGAGGCCATGGCTCTGGCACCAGTTGTCTGTTTCTATGAGGCCCTTTTGGAGAATGCTTGTGTCGGCTGGCGAGTCGATTATGGCGCCCAGTTTGCAGTCATCTGCGAACTTGGTCAGCCACAGTCCTTCCATGTTGGCCTGTACCTCCGAGAAATATATACCGAACAAGAGAGGTCCCAGGACTGAGCCTTGTGGGACACCACTTGTAACTGGTTTGGAGTCTGACATGGCTCCAGCAATTCTAACCATGTGGGTTCTGTCCTTGAGCCAGTTTGCAATCCATCTAGTGACATAGGGGTTTATATTTAAGCTGGTGAGCTTATCTATAATGCCCGAGTGGGGTATTGTATCGAAGGCTTTTGCGAGGTCCAGGTAGGCTGTGTGGACCATCTTCCCCTCGTCAATGGCTTTGGTGACTATTTCAAAGAAATCAACCAGGTTTAAGAGGCAGGATCTGCCGTTAAAGCCGAACTGGGTAGGATCCAGTGTCTGTAGGTCCCCAATATCTTTATTTATGAGGTCCATGATGATCCTTTCCATAGCTTTGCAGACCAAGCTAGTCAGGCTTATGGGGCGATAGTTTCCAGGATCTGTTGAGGCACCACCTTTATGGAGAGGGACCACTGTTGCTGTACGCCACTCTTTGGGCACATATCCTGTAGTAAGGCTGAGATTGAACAGTAGTTTTATGTTTGGGTTTAGCTCTTCTTGGAGTTCATGTAGGACGCAGCCCGGGACACCGTCTGGTCCCATTGATGCTGTGTTTTTTGCTTTGGAGAGGGCGGCTCTTACCTGAGCATCTGAGATGTCAGGGGGGTAGCACTCTGCTGGGATAGATATTTGCCCTTTTGGTGGGGGGGGAGTTTGCGCTGAACCTGTCAGCTAGGATGTTGGCAATGTCTGTGGGTTCAGTGTGTTTTTTTGTCATTTTGGACTAATTATGAGCATATCTGGGAATTACCACCCAGTTTCCTAACATAACTAAAGAAAGCCTTGTGATTATCCTTAGTGTCCTGTGCAAGTTTTCTCTCGAAGCTGGCCTTAGACAATTTTATGAGTGCCCGTAGTTTTTTGCTAATACTGATCAGTGATGCCTTCCCTTTTTGGGATTTTGCTCTATCATTTAGTAGCTTCCTCCTTCTATTGTATAGTTTGTTTATGGCTGGGGTCCACCAGATAGGATGTCTGCCTTTGGAGGATTGGGTCTTGGTTTTATTTGGGATCGCATGATCCATGCATTCCTGAAGGTGTTCATAGAATGCGTTTATAAAGGATTCTGCGGTCTGGGCCGTATTTTCCATAGGTCCGGGGGCTTTGAAGGATTCCACCTCGGTTTTGAGGAGTGTGAAATTTGCTTTAGAGAAGTTTTTCACTGTGGTTTTCTGGGCAGGGGGTGGGGTCGGGATGTGAATATCCAGTGAGATTTGTTTATGGTCTGATCTTACCAGTGAGGGATACACTTCTGGTCTGGAGCATAGAGTCCCCATGTTGGTGATGATCAGGTCCAGTATGGTTTCCCCTCTTGTGGGAGTGGTAACAAGTTGTTCCATAGTATTTGAGTTTATAAATTCTAGGAACCTTTGGGCTAGGGTGTTGGAGCTAGAGTAATGCTCCCAGTCTATGTTTGGGTAGTTGAAGTCGCCCAGTATAATGGTATTTGGAAAGACCTTCATATTTTCCAGTGTTCTCAGGAAGGCCGAGTGGGGTTCCTGGGTTTGGGAGGGTGGTCTGTAGCAGGCTATAAACTGGAAGGCAGTTTTACCCACTGTTAGTTGCACATGGATAGTCTCTGATGCTTCGTGCTTTGCCACCAACCTGGAGGTGTGGGTATCTTTGATGAATATCGATACTCCCCTCCTTTGTGGTTCGGTCCAAGTTTTGGGGCGAAAAGCATGGTATGAGGTATAACCTGGTAGTGCTGGAGTGCTCTCGGAGCCCTGAACCAGGTTTCTGTTACTGCACAGATATCAATGTTCTCCATGCTAAGGAGAGTTTGAGTGCTTGCATCTTGAGGTTTAGACTTCTGGCGTTGAGTAGCATTACTCTTAGTTTCTTATCCCTTGTGATACCTATGGAGGTGGGTTTGTCTTTTGAGCCTTGCCTAAAAAGGCACTATGAGGGTAGCAAGAGCCTTTGCCAATATCCGAAAGCCCAGGGGTGACAGGTGCAAGCCGTCCCTAGCGAAGCATCGTGGCTTGTCGAGCATATCATCCCAAGCTGACAGGCATTGGATCCCCTTTGAATGACACCAGTACTTAAGCCAATTGTTGAAATTGATCATCTTGTCTTCATATTGTGGCATCATTCTTGGTGAGGGTAAGATGCTACTCAAGGTCAGGGTCATACCGGCCTGGGCTACATGCTCAGAGAGCTCCTTTATGTCTCTTTTCATGTAGTCCAGGGAGGTTAGCTACTACTGCTCTATGGTCTAAACAATGCCACTGCCTTATATAGGCTATAAACTTATATGGTGTAACTTTTTCTCTGCCTATGTTAAAATACTGTATTTACTTGAAATGTTACTGTTTTAAATATGGTTATGCTACTGTTATATATTGTTATTTGTAAATTTCTTTTTGGAGCTTTTCTCCCCAGCCTCCGCTGAAAATCGGTCCTTGACCCAGACAGATCCTCCCAGTAAACAAGTGTAAAATAAATAAAAATAAACAAATAAATTACAGCTGGATGTCAAATTATTATTTCATGACATTTAGATTCCTATCATATGTTTAAATACAAACACCTGTATTTATGTCCACTTACAACATTTCATTAGCATACCATTTGAATAGTGTAGCAAAATAGGATTTGCAAAAACATCCCACCCCCAACAGGGAGACTCAGTAAGCCACCGTTATCCTGCTATGTCTTAATCTTGTTTCTACTGTCCCACCCCTTCTTACTTCCTGCAGCATACACTTTGTTGGACAGAGCATGAAAGATTAATAATGAGCAAATACCTAAGAGTAACGCATCATAAAGATGGCACTAATTGTATCAAACAAAACTCTTGGTATTTCTCTCTCTCTCTCTCTCTCTGTTCACCCAAAATGGGTCAGTAATTTGTCACTCTTCCTTTGATTGGGTGATTTAAAGAGTGTGAAGTAGGAGTTCCTCTGTGGCATGATAATGCTCAAATCTATAGACTAATTTTTGCATACTTTCAAGGGTTATAATCCAGGCATTAGCAAACTATTATTAACTGTTTTTCATACACTATTTTATGTGTAGCTGTTGCCTACATATTGTTTTGACCCACCAATATCCTGCTTATGTCATAATCTTCTTTGTCCCCACCTCCCTGTCCCCATGTCTATGTACCGTCCCCCTTCTTCCTCTGCATTTGCTCAATGTCTGGCACTAAGCAGCACCTGTTACTTAGGGGAAATGTCAGTACACAGCTTATGGCACAATCTTGTGAGTTTTTCCCTTTGGATGAATTTTGTTATTGCCCTTCATGCTGCTGTGCTTAGCCTCTCTACACTATGTACAGTCAGGGTAATCTTCTGTACAGGTTAAATAGTTAAATGTGCATCACATATGACATTCCAATTGCAAAAATTGTTGGGAAGCATGCCACCCAAATATTCCTGCTCTCATGACAGATGTGTACATCCTGACAACACCCTTAGCATAACACATCTCTGTTCTGCACTCGATCCTTTATGTTGCTCACTGTAATGTACACCTTACGTAATGTTACAGTTGCCATTACTGTAATGAAGCATGATGCCTACATTCTCTCTTGCCTCATTGTTTTGTGACTAGCCCATCAAACTAGTAAAATTAAGGTTGTGAAGTAACATTTCTTGTGTGGTGTGTTGACATAATCTGTATAATGACTTTAGCATAGTCAAGGGTTCAAATCCAGAAATACGTGACAGTCAAAGTCAATATTTTAATTGTATTACTATTACATAGGATCATAGGAGGTTACTAGGCTAATGGCCCTGGGGCCCTTACAAGCCTAGCTTATCCCCAAACAGAAACCCCAGTCAGCACCTGTCTCCCCTGTCAGTGAGGAACACAGGTGGAACCCTGGGACAAATTTGTGGTTACCCATCCACTCATCAAGGTTACGCTTGAAGAAGGTCAGCGAGGTGCTCTGTTTGACATGTATGGGGAGTCTATTCTAGAGACAGGGCAGCCTCTGGGAGACAAACCTGTCTCTCCAGCAGGTTTTGTTGATGTCACATATTAGATTCAGGGCTTTTGAGCAGGTAGTCTCTAGTAGGGCAGGGCCAGAGATTGCCTTGTAAGTGAGACACAGATCACCCCTGAGCAATCTGTATGATACCAAGTATAGTGATAGTGATTTGAGCCTATCTGCATAGGACAGGTGTTGGAGGTCATGGATTCTCTTTGTGAGGTATTTCAGTGGGGTCTATATTACGTTGAACTCACAGGAGTTTGAACGTTGTAATATCAAACACAAACGTTTGAAATATGACAACAACGATCGGTGATCTGTTTTTAGGGCTTTGCTACTTCCTTCACTGTAGTGCGATCTCGGAGTTGGTATATTTAAGTAGGGGGTGTGGGGGGCACAGTTTAAGTTTAAAGTGTATTTTTTTTTTTTATCAGGGAACAGTGATTTTTTTCTCTGGGAAAAAAATCACTGTTCTGTGTTTTCGTCAAAATTGGATTTCGAACTTTACGGTTCGATATTGCAACATTCGAACTCCTGTAAGTTCGACATTGTAATATAGACCCATTTCAGTGGCCTTTCCAGTTGGTGCAGATGTTTGGAGAGGTATATTCCAAACAGGGCATTATACTCAATTATTGGTCTAATGAGGGAGGAGTATAGAGAGGTAATAACCTCCTTTTTTCTGGATGCAATCCCTTTACTTATGAGAAGAACCACGTAAAAGGCTTTTCTGACCACTGCTGCTACATAATGGTCAAATGAGAGGTTGTTATCAACCTGAGTGCCCAGGTCTCTTATCACAGGTTGTGTGTTTAGGCAGTGTCCGTTGATGTGGTAATCAGTAGGGGTTTTGTTTTTACTGAATGGTATGATGATACATATTTTTTCATTTAGCTGGAGGCCATGACTTTGGCACCAGTCATTAATTGCTGTGAGACCCTGTTACAGTATGTTAACATCATCTGGGGAGTCAATGACAGCACCCAACATACAGTCATCTGCAAACTTGATCAGCCACAGGCTTTTTGTCTTTGCTTGAACCTCTGAGAAATAGATGACAAACAGTAGGGGTACCAGGACAGAACCCTGGGGAACTCCACTAGTGACAGGTCTGCTATCTGAGGTGGAGGTGCCTATTTTGACTTTGAGGGTCCTGTCAGTGAGCCAGTTGGCCACCCACCTGATGAGATAGGGATCAACTCCAGTTGTGTTAGCTTTTCAATGATGCCCAAGTGGAGGATTGTGTCAAAAGCCTTGGCCAAGTCAAGGTAGGCTGTATAAACTGACTTTCCCTCATCCAGGGCCTTGGTGACAGTCTCAAAGAAGTCAACCAGGTTCAACAGGCAAGATCTTCCCTTGACATTTCTGAACTGGGCGGGGTCAAGTGCTTGGAGATTGCCTATGTTCTTGTTTATGAGATCCATAATAATATGCTCCATGGCTTTACAGAGTAGAATTGTTGAGCTAATGGGGTAATAATTTCCAGAGTCAGTAGTGGCACCACCTTTGTGCAAGGGGATGACAAAGGCAGTTTTCCACTCTGCTGGAATGAAGCCTGTACTTAGGCTGTGGTTGAACAGGGTGCTCAGTGGTGAAGCCAGTTCTTGCTGGAGATGGTGCAGAATACATCCTGGTACACTATCAGGTGCCATGAAAGCTGTGTTCTTTGCCTTGGATAGGGCCTGTAACACTTGTTCTATGGAGATGTGAGGTGTGGGACAAGTATTGCGAATATTGAAAGGGCCTTCAGGGGGACAAGAGGGTGAAGTTTGTGCTGAACCTAGCTGCTAGCAGTTTGGTGAAGTCAACAGGATCAGTGTAAGTGATACTGTTAAGTACTAATTCAGAACAAACCTGGGCTTTGCCACAGAAGTTCCTGATGTAACTGAAGAAGACTTTATGGTTTCCCTTTCTTTTGGAGGCTAGTTTCAATTCATAATTGGCCTTGGAGGTTTTCACTAGTGATCTAATTTGCTTGTTGAGGCTAAGGAGGGAGTTTTTCCAATTTGGAATTTGTTCCTTTTTACCCTTGGACAACAGTTTCTTCCTTTTGTTGTAAAGCCTGTTGATAGAGAATGTCCACCAAACATGTTTGTGTTTCCTTGAAGCGCAGGTTTTAGTTATATTGGGTACAGATTAGTCCATGGAGTTCTACAGGTGCTTATATACTGCATTGGCATACTGTTCAGCATAGCTGTCTGCATCCTCTGAAGGGGTGATGGTGTGAAGCTATAGATACCCTCCCTTAGGAGGTTGTAGTCAGCTTTTGAGAAGTTTTTTAGCTTGTTTACGGCCGGGTGGGGGGGTGAGATAGAAACTTCGAATGAGACAGTCTGCTGATCTGACCTCACCAGGGAAGTGTTAGATTAGGGACTTCCATTTTAAAGTAGTTATTAGACATTAGACAGGCTAAAGGGTAAAATAAATTGTGTTTTAGTTATGCATAAAAGATAGTTAACCAGAAAGAAAAATAACCTTGCTGGTCAAGCATGAAAGACAGTTTATTAAAAAGGAAAGATAAGCATAACGTTTATAAAAAAAATACAGAAATGCAGAATGTTCTTTTCTCAAGGGAAAGATACAGGGCAGGATTCACGAAGCCTCCGTGTAAGAGTTATAACTCTTACACGGAGGCTGAAGTTAAACGGAGTGATGTCAGCATGCTCTGCATATTCATGAGAGCATGCTGAATCACACCTAAGGCTAACACGGTCCGTGGAAGACAGTAGGGGGCGTGTCCATAGGCCGAGCCCTGCAAGCGGACATGCCCCCAGAAGAGTAAAATTGCCCAAAGTAAACACCCACGACAGAGGCCATGGAAATGTGAATAAACACAACACAACACATGCCCCCACAGACTATGAACATAAAATATATAAATGAACATGTTATATATTTTTTTCAATCGTAAAGATGTTTGCCCGTGTGCTGCTTATGCGGGCATGCCCGTAGCTTAGCCACAGTTAGCAGTCAGTGGAAAAGGATATAAGAACTAAATATGCAAAGTAAGCCAAGAAGCAATAGCGTAGCAGTAGAGACGTCGGCTGAAGAGCAGGCATTCATGGTTCGTGCCCCCACAACACCAAATTTTATTTCTAGTAAAATAAGCACGAAACAAGTCCCTGACAAACATGTACACATATAAAATCATAGTTTATGTAAAATGTAATGAAATAGTGCATTTATTTTGAAGAAATGTGAGATAACAAAATAATAAAAGGTGCCAGATGTGCCTATATCTGAGCTACAGTTTAACAGGGTGAGTGCATCTGCCCGTAGGTGAGCAGTGGTTTAACAGGTGCAAAATGAGTGCCCGTAGGTGAGCAGTGGTTTAACAGGTGCAAAATGAGTGCCCGTAGGTGAGCAGTGGTTTAACAGGTGCAAAATGAGTGCCCGTAGGTGAGCAGTGGTTTAACATGCTGAAACTATGTGCCCCTAGCTGAGCTGAGCGTAATATGCGTGCTGATAGCCAAATGAGGCTTAAACCAGCGTACCCCGTTTGCACGGAGCTGCGCACCGCCAACAAGCTAACCCGACGGGCAACGTTGAGCAAGCTGTAACAAAACTGCCTTTACACAGACACACCCCCTAGCCTGTCTAGACAGTCATAAAATATAAAAAGCAGTGGCCAGGTTCAAACCCAGGATACCATGGACCATAGTCAAGGTACTGAACCACTAAGCCACGACAGCTGTACTCAGAAATGCAGTAATAGCAAATATATAGGAATGAATAGAAAGTGGAGCATGACAAAGCAGGTTTTGTGAAGTGGATACAATTCCAAAATGGCCAATCACAGATAAGTGCGGGAAAAACGGCATATATAAGCCCCATAGGTGGGAATACACAGCATAAACGATTGTAGAACTGACTTGCAGCCAGAATGTCAGGTGTAGGTGAGGGTAGTTGCTTTCGAGCACAGAGGTGGGGTGTTGGAGTCCAGATACATGGTCTGGCTCCTAGTCCACAATCATGAGGCCCAACTCATGCAGGGCCAGGTCCTGTGGGGAGCATATGGCTGAGGCGTGGGACCGGTTGGCTCATGATCTCACCAGTGCCACAGGGATTCCAAGGACTGGAGAGCAGGTCCGTCACCACCATGCGGACCTAAAGAGACGCAAGCAGGACCAATTGAACCTTTGGATCCAGGAGGCCCGGCAAATGCCCAACGCCCCACTACTGAGTAAGTTACATTTAATTATCTATGTAAGAAATTAAATTAGCTGACATTATGGATGTGTATTCCAATATTACTATATTTATATTACAGCTGCAGGTGTCCGTTCTGTGAACCGCAGAGCCTATGGCGATAGGCTGGTGCGGTTGCGCCACCAGGCAGGTCAGTAATCCACTCCCATTAACTGTAAAGAAATATCAAAGTATGACAGTTAGCAAAAGAGTGCAGTGTAGTCACTAAGTAATAAAATGTGCAAGTAACAGTGTAAAAGTGTTTGCAAGTATTGCTTGATTACAAAAGTGTGTTGTAGTCTGTAATCCAAACAGAAAAATGAAAATGTCTCAAATAAAGTCTGAAATAAAGATGCCCCACCTGTAATATAATAGTGCATAACCTGCAGCAGGCTGAAAAGTACAGCTGCAGAAGATGAGCAAATCACATGTGTGAAATATATCCCTGTTGAAATACTGAAACATGACAGAAGTGAGACTGCTGGAAAGGATTGTAATAACTACAGGTAAAACATGTCAATAAAGCCTAGAAGTAAGTACCATCCTGAATAGTAAAATGAAAACAAGTGAGAGGGTGTGAGAAAGAGTTATGAATCCACCAATAAAGTAGTAATAACCCCTTAATAAAGTATACTGCAGTCAGTACAGAATGAAATGAATGTGACAAGTAGAACCAAACTGCGAAATGTGTCCAAAGTGTTGCTGCAGCTGGAATGTGTATCCCAAAATCTGGATATGTTGCTCTCAGTCTGCAATATGCAGATAGTATGATTGTCTGAAATATCAAACATCCACAGTTGTCTATAGCTATATAAAGCAAATGTAGCAGGATGATGTAGCTGAACAAAGCCAGATATGAACGTGTATGAATAACAATAAAATGTATATTGATGTAGCAGTAACAGTCCTATCACCAAAGTGAAGTAGTTATCATATAGGAAACTGTAGTTAGAACAGTAGTGTGTATATATCTGTAGCTATTAGAAATGTACAGCATATATATTGGTATTCAAAGGTGTTAATAATATTTTCTTCACCCCACCCTATAACCACATATAATCCATTCCACGTGAAATTGGTATGTGCAATCACAATTAACACCCCTGGACATTTGTCCTGATGGGTCATAAATATTTGCATGTCCGTTGATGCATCTGCCCTGTTCATACATCCAAACCTGATGGCCTGTTGCCATCAATCAACCCTGCATGTTGTTGGACTGTGTATTGCTGTTCAAATTATGCATGTGTTATGCTCGCTGTTCAATGGTGTGAATATCTGGGTGTTTGGTTAATGGGAATACTAATGCATGCTGTTACAACTAATTGCGAATGGTATTGTATGTTACTAACCCAAACTGTCATGACATAATGCAAAACATAGAACGACAGGGAAGGCGGGTTCCAGCGGACCCACCTCTCCCACCTCAGCTGGCGAGTGCACCTGGCACTAGTGCCCAGTCTGGACCCTCCTCCGGTGGCCCTGTGCCACCTGCGGGTGGAAGCGCTGCAGGGGATGGGGCCCATCCCCCCCACTGCAAGCGTGGCTGGAGGAGAACCACCACTCACCCTCCATAGCGTCCGGACTGTGGTGCGTAGGGAGATCCGGGACTCTGTTCTTGAGCCCCTACATCAGCTTGAGGCACAGGTGGCACAACTTACGGGCATGCCTGTTACCCGGCCTACACAGCCCCCAGCACAGCCCCGTCCTGGACAGTGAAGGAACAGTGGCAACTGCCCATGGGTGGGGATATCAGTTCCACTGTTGCCATCTGTGGGCTCATGGGCTCTGGATATCCAAACCTCCGTCCCCCTCAATTGTGTAACCCCCCACACGTGTCATACACCACCCCTGTATGCGTCTTGTTTGTCTTGTCTGTTGACCTACCCAACCTACCTCCCCAGCTATACCGACTTCCTTCACCTGACATACCACTCTCACCTGAAAAAAAAACAAAAGGGCACTCTGTACCCACAAAAAAATTATGCCCCATACATAGCTGCCCATTCCGCACACATGTCTGCTGGACATGGAAACTATCAATTACAATTGGCTGTACAACAAGTATTATTGTTGTCCTGACACCTCTCTCAGGGGTGGAAGGTTTCAAATGTCACACCAAATTACATACATATGCACAGCTGTTGCTGATGAAGAAATGGGCAGCTATGGGCCTTACCTACATCCCTCCTGCAAATCCCAAGCTTGTTTCCCTACTGTCTTACCCTCTTTGTGACCCCTTTTTCACCACTTTCCTGTCTCCCCATTTTCATTTCTTTCAAAGAAAAAAGGGCGGGTGTGCGCCAGAGTAAGCACTGTTAAGCGGTTGTAAGCGGGTGTGCGCATGTGTGTGCGGAGCTGAACGCCAGTGCGCATGCGGGAGCTCCGCGCAAACCAGCACTAACCCGGTTACAACGGCTTAAAAGTGCCTTAGTCACTCTGACAGGTCCTGTAGTCAGTACAAAAGCAAAATAAAATCCCACTGTCAGTCCCAAACCCAGGACCTTGGAAACAATAGTCTGTATGACCTACCACTAAGCCATGACTTTTATACAAGAACATTGTGCTAAAATAAATATATCATGTAATAGTAGGAATGAATGTAAAGGGAATATAGGATGTGTAGTACACAAAGCATGTCATTTAGAATTACTGTAAAAACTAGTGGATTTCCATAATAGTAGTGTGTGAATAGAAACAGCCATGCTAGTTGGTAGCTAGTAGGTAATAATGTCAGTTAATGTACATATATAAATGTATGTATATTTACATATATATATATATATATATATATATATATATATATATATATATATATATATAGTTGTAGGTGTCATTGTGCATACACACTTACTACAGGGAACAGGAGAGAGGAATGGAGAAATGTGAATCTACAACAGCCTGAATAATGAGAGAGATACTAACCTTTACACTCACAGAACAGTGTCCACAGCATACCAGCATGGTCCCCGCCCTTACAATCTGAAAGGGCAACGCCTATCTCACATACCCTTTTATAGCACTGTCCTGAAATCACAGTGAGAACTGCAATCAGTACACAACTGGCTGCATGCAATTAGCAAATGCTGGCTTACAATTGGTGCAGAGGCCATCACATGGACCTATGCAGATACCTACAAAAGCATCCTGTACTAACACTCCACACATGCAATACATTCATTGCACTGTCTGGAAGCAGACAGAGGGAGAGAGACAGACAGAGACAGAGAGTGAGAAAAAAAAATACACACGCTACACACTGAGTCTAAGCTGTCAGCAGTGACAGTAGCAAGCCGTGCCAGCAGCAGCAGGAAGCAGAAGTAGTGGTAACGCAACCAGCTGTGACAAACACAGGCAATGTAAAGTAGCAGGTTAATAGTCTGCATACTGTGAACCCTCCAAATGTGTCATAGGTCTGTATCTATAGGTATGTCCATGTGATATGTTGTGTGTACGTAGTTCCACCAAAAGGGGATGACTATACATTACATGTCAGTCAGTGTTAGGCCATGATCCTGGCAGCAGTTGTCTGTGCGTTGCCCTCAGCAATGGCTGTAGTGACTGTTTTGAAAGGTCAGCCAGGATCAAAAGGCAGGATCAGCCCATCACAAAGGCAAACTGGCCGGGAACAAGTGTCTGCAGGTACCCAATATCGCTGTATATGCGTCCCATACTGAATAATTCCATAGCTTAGCATACCAGGCTGGTTATGCTTATGATGTGGTAGTTCCCAGGGTCAGTAGAGGTGTCTCCTTAGTGGTGTGAGACCACTGTTGCTGTATGCCAGTGTCCAGGTACATATCCTGTAGTACGGCCAAGGTTAAATATCAGTCTTATATGCGGTTGTATGTCCTCTTGGAGTGCACATAGCACACATCCAGGGATACCATCAGGTCACAGTGATGCTGTGTGTTCTGCTTTGCTGAGGGCAGCCCTCACCTGGACATGTGAGATGATAGGGAGGTTACATACAGCTGTGATAAGTATTTCAACTTGTGGGGGAGAAGGAGGGGGGATACGTGCACCGAACCTGTCTGCAAGAATGTTGCCAATATCCGTGTGTTCGGTGAATGTTAAGTAGGTGTGTATTAACTCAGAGCATATCTGAGGCATTTGGTCCATATGTGTAACATAACTGAAGAAGGCCTTGTGGTTATCTATAGTGTTTGTAGCCATTTCCCTCCCAGAGTAGGCCGTAGCCGTTGTTATGAGAGACCGTAGCGTATTACCAGTGCTGACCACAGATGCCTTCCCTTAATGTGAATCTGCTCTGTCCTGCAGTAGCCTCCTGCTATTGTTATACAATCTGCCTCTGGCTGGGGTCCACCGGACAGGATGCCTAACCTTTGTGCATAGGGTCTGGGTTAGAAATGTGTGTGCAAGTTCCATGCAATCTGTGGGATGTCCGTGGTAAGCATTCACAAAGGGGTCAACAGTGTGGGTTGTGGCTTCCACTGGCCCAGTGGGCTGCATGGATACCATCTCAGTCCTAACAAGTGAATAACTGTCTAATCACATACATATCAAAGTAGTCTACTGTGCTGGTGGTGGTGGTGGGATATGTATATCCAGGCGGAGTAACTTGTGTCCACATCACACTAGTGGATGGCGTTCCACATACAGTACCTTGGTATGAACCCCCAGAGTGAGGTTGTGCATTGGACCTGTCGCAGTGTGCTGACCGATGGGGCATGCTACTATGTTGTATGGAATGTGGCAGGTATTGTTGCACAGGTGTTGGCTGAGCACTGATATCTGGCCATGTACTTGTGTATCCACCACGAGACACACACATGCAACATATGGGAGTAGTAATATATCACTACACTTGAGTATCATGTATAGTATGTGTGCCATATATTGATGACAGTCTGCTGATATCCTGTTTGTGTTCTCTTCCAGGGAGATGGCGCGTCAGCGTAATCCCGCCTACTCTGCAGCGGAAGATGAGGAGATACACCAGAGCCTGGTGCGGGAGTATGACATACTGTTTTCCCGCACCAGCCAGAATCAGCAGGAGAGGGCTGCACTGTGGCAAGACCTTGTCCGTAGGGTAAATGATGTTGGCACACATAATAGGACATATGAGCAGGTACGACATCACTGCAGTGATTTAATCAGAAATGTCTGTCAGCGTGCGTCGAATATCCACAGGCAACAGGTTGCCACAGGAGGTGGGGTGGCCACACATCCCCCCCTCACCAGACTGGAGGGGCTACTCCTAAGTGTTGTGGCTCCAGCCCCAGAACAGCAACAGCAATACACCTGCATCATGATGGAGGCTGGATCCACACAGCAGCACGACATGGAGCGTGCAGGTAATATGCCATATGTACACTTGACTGTTCTGTACACTGTTAGTTTATGCATGTGTAAGGTGTGTCTGTGGTATGTAGCTGTCAACATAGTATGTAATTGTGCATGTGTGATATTGGCAATATCAGCAACTGACGTGTGAAAGGCAACTGGTGTACTACTGCACTGTATCATATGCAGTATCAATGGCACAGTTGTGCCCACTGACATTAATCTCCTCATTTCTGCAGGTCCCTCTGGGGTTACAGCAAGGCAGGCCATCCATGCTGGTGAGTGTGTTTAACAATACCTATAACAGTCCTGATAGTGCTAGTAACACTAGTGTAACTCAGTACTGCTCTGTGTGTATACTGAGGGGTGTGCATGTGTGCCTGTGTCCATGTGTGCATGTGTGCCTGTGTCCATGTGTGCATGTGTGCCTGTGTGCCTGTGTCCACGTGTGCATGTGTGCATGTGTCTATGTGTGCGTGTGTCCACGTGTGCATGTGTCCATGTGTGCCTGTGTCCATGTGTGCCTGTGTGCATGTGTCCATGTGTCCATGTGTCCATGTGTGCATGTGTCCATGTGTGCATGTGTCCATGTGTCCATGTGTGCATAAGTGCATCACTGGTAACATTGTGTGGACACTGTAAACTGTGTTTCCTGTCTTCCTCCCACAGGTTCTGGTGCTGCTCTGGTGTCCTGCAGCAGGGAACCTGAATCTGGTGCCACAGGTACTGGTAATGATGATATCTGTGTAATGGTACAGGAAGGTGTGTCAGGGTCCACCATTGGTCAGCCAATTGACAGTACACAGCTGTCAACCCCATCATTGCACAAAGTCATCCTGCCAGTACATCCTTTGTCACCATTGTCCCTAGGTGATGGACAGGATACAGTGGGCATTGACCAGGGTAATGTGGTATCTGTGGCACATGCTTCCCCACACAGCAGCCATGGGCAGGGTCCTGTGATGGTACCACACAGACAGTTGCCCATGGGTTCTCGTGGGAACATCTGTGGGCGTACTGCCTCTGGCAGACGTGCCCAAAGAGGTCTGTCAACCTCAGCTATGTTTCGGGCTGTCATGCAGGCACAGTCGCGTATGGAAAGGTACACCAGACAGGGTCTGAGGGAGCTGAGAGCATGTCACACAGCCATGACTGACAGTATGCGTGACATCGCGGATGCTATCCGTAATTTCACCGATGTCATAGACAGATGTTGTGGGGACATATTACAGCAGTTCCACAACCAAATGTCCATGAGCCAGGGCAATGGTGGGCGGTTGCGGCGTTGACGTGGCCATACGCCAGCAACAGCTGGCAGTTGGCGTGGATGACAACAGGCCCGCGCATGCCCCCATAGTGCCAGCAGCAGCCCCAGCAATGCTGAGTCTGTGCTGTCATCAGAACGCCCCAGGAGACCACATGCAGGTGGCTCTGGACAGTCCCAACAGGGACCTGTGTCCAGTCAACACACTCCCGCTTCTGATCATACCCAGTCTGGCTTAGTACTGGATACGGTCCGTAGCACCCCTGCCAGGCACAGGTACCGTGTCCGTGCCCACAGACACTGATCTGTATGACCTGCCAGGTGCAGTCTGTGGCTGTCCACAAACCCCTGTATATGGCAGCCATGAGGTGGAACTGTGTGCATGCATACACACATGCGAAATGTTAACACCTAGGGCTACCACATACATGCACACACTGCACCAACAGTGCCCCACCCTGTACTGCTGTCCCTCATCAACACACATACACACACATGTCAATTGGTGGTATCAGTGGCAGTCTTAGGCATACCTAATTCACACCCTGTGCATATGATGACACTGTGCCACCTCCTGCAATCTCCAACATCATTGCGGGAACAGGTAAACACGTTGCTGATGCACAGGGTGACTACTTAGAAGTGTATTAGTAGTATCATGTTGGTAACAGTACAGTGTGCTGATATGACTGTGTGTATATCCCAGCATGCCTGATGCAGTAACCGTATGACTGTCCTGAATTGTTATCTGCACCCACAGTACGTACCAAAGTGTAACAGCTGCACATTATTGCATGCCGGTGGTAAGGATGTCAACAGATAGCCACATACATGGGTAGCACAGGGGGGAAGCTAATGCAAGTAGTGATATGCAATGATGGACATGTACAGTAATGGTGTCAAGTTGCCCACAACGACTATGCAATGTGGATGTTTGCGCATGTTGATATGTGTGCAGTACCAATGTAATCCAAATCACAATTAACTATGACATATCAGTTCTACCATGGGCATCTGCGCTGTGCATTCCTGGGTACATGTTGATAGTGCCTACATATTTGCACTGTTACTTACTGTTAGTGTTACCCCTTCTTTGTTGTACAATGAACTATTTCCAGCCCTGCTTACTGTAGCTTTGTTTGCATACATGTTCGCTTGGGGTTCCCTGGAACACTGCTTCCACCTGCAATGCAGAGTTACAGTGCTTCTGTGGACTCCTAGTGACATCTGCATAGCATACGATACGTATGTCAGGTTTACACATGACAGAACGTCACTGTCCATCCTGTTCGCATGTACGTTGCCTGTGACACATTGCACATGTCTTACCTGGCATTTACCCACATGTGCAGTCATATATGCCAGTGCTATGAAACAGTAGCAGTACACCCACACATACACACCTTCAGTATGTTGTTCCCCATTGGCCCTATGTGTTGGTACTCACCATGGCAATCACACTACTAGGGTAGCATGTGCAAAGGTAACCTGTGAATCACCTCTATGGTCCAGTTGTGGTTTATGTGAGTCATGTGGCAATGTCACAGCTGCCACATGTATGCAGTCAACCATCACCCTTGGCCAGGAACGTACAACACATGTGTGGGATGCCACCACATAGCCAATCTGGGGACTGAGCTCTCTGAACCCAGTAATGCCATACCCTGTCAGGTGGCATGTCATACTACAGTGACTACAATACAAGTCAGACATAGACACGCACTGACAGCATGCTGAACACACTGGGGCATACGTGGGGACTCAGAATAGCATCCTGCCTGAGCATCACACACCTCCACAGCTGGCACACAGGCATATGTTATGTTGGAATAGAGCACATGCCACACATGGCACACACATCCCGTGTGCCACACACTCACAGCCTGTAGGGCTACACAACACACCTGCTACAGATGTGTCAGGTACCTGTCTTGGGTGCTGCAGTGGGATCCCACTCAACAGGCTGTATATGGTGAAGGTCACAGTGATATGCCTCAGGGGCACTATGGTCCACCACAAAACACATGCATACAGGTCAGTCAGAGGCATGGACACATATGACTCAGTCATTGACCATACCACTATGGATGACCTGAGACATACCTCCCTGGACTACATGATAGGGAACATAGAATGGATCTCTCAGCATGTGGCATGGGCCAGTATGAGCCTGATCTTGGTTGCCAACATACCCTCACCAGGTATGCTACCACTATATGTAGGAAGGGTGTTGTATGTCTACATTCTGCTCAGTCTCCAATGTCATTCATAGGGTATCTGCTGGCTGTCAACGTGTGCTTACATGCTAGGGAAGCCACAATGATGTGCAAGGGGCAGCTTGCACGTGACACCCATGGCCCAATGTATATTGGCGAAGCTCCTTGATACACACATACTGCCTTATGCTGCAGGACACAGATTACATAGCCACCTCCATGGGTATCACACAGGTTAGGACACTAACAGTGCTGCTACACAACACCAGCAGTGTACACCGCAAGATGCATGCACTGGACACTGTCCTCAGCACGGTGAACTGCAATGTCTGTGCAGTACCACAGCCCTGATTCATGGCTCACAGGTGCAACCCATCACTGCCAGGTTATGCCTCATACCATGCCTGTCATCCCCTACACATGTAACACACATGGACAGGGGGGTGGTATCCCAAGGCACCACAGATACACACACCTCCAGGTTGTTGGCACAGCACAAAGCATCAGGGCCTATTCATGTGCAGCTAACAGTGTGTTGAACTGCCGTCTGGTTCTTAGCCTGGCACACACAACCCTCCCATACACAGGAAAACCACCTATCCTCCATAACAACACTGGCAATATGACAGTCTCAAGAACTGTCTTCATATGGCTGGACTGCATCCAGCCAAACATTGTGCGTGAGCATTACTGTAGCTACAACACACTAGTTGAAGGGTTCCCAGCATGTGGTCACTGAATTGCAGTGGAATGACATGTTACCACTCCCACAACAGGTGGGAACATGCAGCACCTGTACATCGACTACATGTAGACTATATGGCCCAGACCAGATGTGTATCCCCTGCTGTAGGTATTTTATCATATACACCCACACTGTATAGACACATACCGCGTGCGGCCCCTGCACAGTAAGACAGTCATATTGTTATGCATTGCAAATACCATTTATCCACTCGAGGCATGTGTCAGACATGGTAACTACTGCAGGTCACAGGTATTTATGTGCATGTGTCACACACATACATCATGTGTGCAATGCCATTGCTGGTTTAGGCAATGGCATGCATTGTTATGCACAAAGACCCACACAGGGTCATAATGTGTGACACAACCACAGGTGGCAGTTGTGGGTTACCAAAACATACCTATCTGTACTCTGACAATGGTAATAGACCCAGTAGCAGAGCGCACTATTGGCATTACTGGCCAACTAGCCCTGTTTGGCTGTGCTGATAGTGTGGTGACATCCCCTGTGTTTACTGGGGGAATATGCAGCATCTGGTGTATTGTAGTATTTGCCAAAAGGATCTGTTCTCTCACACTTGCATTTACACACACCCTACTACCCCCACACACACTTGCCATTTGCAGGATTCATACCCCTACCTAACTAGGTCATGACACGTGAGAGAGACGCATTAGCGAAGCGCACTATTTGGATTACTAGATGGTTCCTCTTCTCTGGCTGTACTCATAGGGTGCTGACATCATCAGTGTTTTGAAAGGGTAATGTGTATCAGGTAGTGTGATCTCCTGATTGCCAAAACTGACATGTTTGTCATACAGAATTGCACACACACAAACTCCCCACATCCAAACACACACACATGCCATTTGCAGGTTTCAAACTTCTACCTAACTATATTATGACACTCGAGAGAGACGCATTAGCAGAACACGCTATTCGCATTACTGGAAGGTTTCCCTTCTCCTGCTGTACTTATAGGGTGCTGACATCATCAGTGTTTAGAAAGGGGAATGTGCATCCTGTAGTGTGTTCTCCTAGTTGCCAAAAGGGATATTTCTTTCATACAGACTTGCACACACACTAACCCCCTCCACACACACACTGAGCATTTGCAGGATTCAAACCCCTACCTAACTATGTTATGACACTCGTGACAGACGCATTAGCAGAGCGTGCTATTTGAATTACTGGGAGGTTTTTCTTCTCCTGCTGTACTTATAGGGTGCTGACATCATCCGTGCTGAGACAGGGGAATGTGCATCCTGTAGAGTGTTTTCACAGTTGCCAAAAGGGACATCTCCCTCACACAGACATGCACACACACTTACCCCCCTCCACACACACTGGGCAGTTGCAGGATTGAAACCCCTACCTAACTACGTTAGGACACTCGAGACGGACGCATTAGCAGAGCGCACTATTCGCATTACTGGGAGGTTTCCTTTCTCTTGCTGTACTTGTAGGGTGCTGACATAATCCGTGCTGAGATAGGGGAACGTGCATCCTGTAGAGTGCTTTCACAGTTGCCAAAAGGGACATCTCCCTCACACAGACTTGCACACACACTAACCCCCCTCCACACACACTGGGCAGTTGCAGGATTCAAACCCCTACCTAACTATGTTATGACACTCGAGACAGACGCATTAGCTGAGCGCACTATTCGCATTACTGGGAGGTTTTCCTTCTCCTGCTGTACTTATAGGGTGCTGACATCATCAGTGTTTAGAAAGGGGAATGTGCATCCTGTAGTGTGTTCTCCTAGTTGCCAAAAGGGATATTTCTTTCATACAGACTTGCACACACACTAACCCGATCTACACACACTGATCAGTTGCAGGATTCAAGCCCCTACCTAACTATGTTATGACACTCAAGACAGACGCATTAGCGGAGCACGCTATTTGCATTACTGGGAGGTTTCCCTTCTCCTGCTGTACTTATAGGGTGCTGACATCATCAGTGTTTAGAAAGGGGAATGTGCATCCTGTAGTGTGTTTTCCCAGTTGCCAAAAGGGACATTTCCCTCACACAGACTTTCACCCACACAAACCCCACCCACCCAACTACACACACACACTGAGCATTTGCAGGATTCAAACCCTTATCGAACTATATTATGACACTTGAGAGAAACGCATTAGCAGAGCACACTATCCGAATTACTGGGCATCTTTTCCGCACCTGCAGTATTTATAGGGTGCTGACATCTTAATTTCTACAGAGGTATGTACATGTAGTACTACCTGTCAGGTGGGGGATAGCATATATATGCATTTGCAGCCACCTACGTCAGGGTCAGATATGCACATCGCACTGGCAGGTTATGTTCTATACCATGCTTTGTGACCACAGGACCTGTAACACACAACACAACCAGTCCAGAACACCACACCCACATCCAGGACACACACTTAGCTTCCCTGGGAACAGTGCCAGGATATGCATGTGTTCACATACACCATTCCAGTTGTTAACATCAGGTACAGGCATATTGTGTGTGAGAACTACTCAGGCCTCTACCACTTTACCCTACAGCCACTACAATTTGTGGGTCCATGTGCTATGGCAGAACCACACACCACAGCCTCATGGGGGAATACATATTGCACCTGTCCATCTGCAACGTGGGTACTCACTGTTCCACACCAGAGGTAGACCACCATTGTTGATATCTGACCATACCCACCTTTCCCTGGACATCCATATCCCATCTCCACCCCCAGGCAAGGTTGTCACTGCACACAAACTGTATTTAGCACAAGCAGACTCTACACTTGTGAAGACTGGGGTGGACGACTTCAGAGGACCCATGCTGGGGGACTATACTGGCCACTCAGCATAATCCTTGACAATTGCATTCTATGAGCATGTGTACGGTTTGCATCAATCATGCTATCCCACATATACCCATGACTGTTCCACAACAAGACACCTGTCAGGTGTACACCAGCCATATATGAGCCGTACAACAGACAGAGTGAGCTAATACATTGCAGAGCTGTAGCCCACAGAGGGAGGACATCTGTGAACAGTTCTGGCATGGCACTTCATTCACACAATCATCACAACACAGTGTTGACAGTGGAATTGTCCAGAGAATGCAGATAGGGCTCCCCTCAGTCTGTTATTGACGGCCACTTACTGTTGGAGATCCTCAGCAACCCTCTTCCAGCACACACCGACATGGCTGTGGCTTAGCACATTCAAACCCTGGGATCTCCACTGTGCCCCTGCTTGACAGAGGCACAGCTCACTAGCCCCACACGTTGCCTTATGTGACCTACTTTACAGTGGCACAGTAGCCTACTGTACTGGGGATGCAGATGCCAAGCACACTCTGGCTGAGCTGTCATTCCCTAGGGCAACAAGCCTAGTATTGACCTCTACACCCATATGTTCAATTGTCAGATGCACAATATTTGTTGTGCTGTTCTACTATTTGCAGGTCTTTATTGCCATAGCATTCCCTGTTCCTATGACCAACTTGTGTATCTGTGGAAGATGTTTGCATATGATGGCGATACACTATATCACTTATGTCGCTGTAGTCATTTACTGTGTGCACTGGGCAGATTGCTGTGTTGTGGTTGGTTCCTGGAATGACACGTACAAATACCAGATGTGTGGCCAACTGCTAAACGGAGATATGGCCTAAGTATGTGAGCATGCCCTGTTCAGCCTTTCCATGGCATGTTGTCTGACATATGCCTCATTTATCAAAGTGTGCGAGCATGCCCAGTGTGAACTTTCCATATGTTGCACTCTGAAGTCCACCACATATTTGGGTGTGTGTGAAGTTCAACAATATCTCACGTTTATGGTTGTGTGTTGGGTGTCATGTTGTGTACTAACTGGCCAACTGCTAAGGGTCTGCCACAACAGGGATTATACTGTGCCTGCAGGGATTGCATGGGATACTTTGCAGACAGTTGTCAACATACTTTCATAATGACCTAACACTGTAGTACCGTTTAGTGTACTGGTTCAGTACTTTCACTGTGGTGGACAGTATCCTGGGCTTTAGTCCTATCACTGCTTGACATCTTCATAGTGAGCACAACAGACTGTGTAGGGGCCAGTTGTGCACATATGACCATGTTGCATTATGTTCAGATATGGACTACCTACACCAGGCTCGTCCAACATTGGTAGTGTATTCCACAACATGGGTGGACATTGGCAAACACTAGAGATGTTCCCTAGGCCATTTCTGATGCTAGTCACAGGGTGTGTTTGTCCTTCAACACACATTGTAACTGGAGTTTGCCATGACATATCTCATGGTTAGTATACTGTGCCTCCGTCTACCTCTGACATAACAGTGATACCCAGGGTTAGCCTACCATCTCCCATCCACTCATCAGGATTCCTCTTGAGGGGTGTCGATAGGTGACTCTCTGGCTGACCTGTACCGGGAGTTTACTGAAGAGTGGGGGTGCCTTCTATGTTATGGATCATTCTGTACAGCTTGTCCTATGTATGTCAGTGCTGGGGTTCAGGTCTCTCATGTGCATAGCTCACTGCCATTCAGATTGTACAAGGTGCAGCATGTTCACTGATTCCAGGTTGGACATGGCTTCATACATCAGGCACAGCTTGCCTGTAGCTGGTCAGTATGGCAGTGTGTGGGGCTGCAGTTTGTTTACTCAGGCAACACATGGCATCTGTTCATGCTCTTTGCTACTCCTGGTGGGGTACTGTCGTGGACTTTACAGTTGATGGAGGTGTCTGCTGAGGTATATCCCACTGGGGCTATTGTAGTCAATTGTGACGATGATGAAGGATGACTGCAGAGCCACAGTGACCTCCCCTTATCTACATCTGACAACCTTCATGATTGGGTGGGTATATAGTATGTTTCTGCGAATACTACAGCCACATGTTTGTCCAGTGCAGGATATATATCACCTTTTGTCCCCAGGTCTCTCATTACATGTTAGGTACGTAATGGGTTAACATCTGTGTGGTAATTTGTGGGCACTTACTGTATATCCATGGTGGTTGTCTATACACAGTTCTGCAATTAGCTTGACATGGCTATGGCTCCAGTTGTCTGTTTGTAGGTGGCCCTTTTGTGGGTTGCTTGTGTCAGCTGGGGGTCGGATATGGTGGGCTGTTTGTACTCCTCTGCATACATGTTCAGTCACAGTCCTTCCATGTTGGCCTATACCTATGGGACATATATACAGAACGGGGGGGGGCCCAGGACCAGGCCTTGTGGGATGCCACTCATATCTGCTTTGTAGTCTGACATGGATGCAGCATGTCTGACCATGTCAGTTCTGTCCTTGGTCTGGTTTGCAACCCCTCTACTGACATAGGGGTATATATTTAAGCTGGTGAACATATCCATACTGAACTCGTAGGGTATTGTCTAGAAGCATATGCACGGCCCAGCTATGCTGTGTGGACCACATTGCCCTCATCAATGACCTTAATGACCGCTTCAAATGGGTCACACATGTTTAGGGGCAGGATCTGCAGTTACGACAGCCACACTGTGTAGGGTCCAGTATCAGGTGGTCCACAATAGCTTTATGTCTGCGGTACATACTGATCCTTTCCATAGCTGTGCAGACCAAGCTTATCAGGATCCTGGGGTGGTAGTTTGCAGTATCCATTCAGGCAACACCTTTGTTGTGAAGGACCACTGTTGTTGTACACTGCTCTTTGGGTACATATCCTGTGGTAGGGCTGACACTGGGCAGTAGTGTGATTTGGCATTCCATTATTCTTGGAGTCCATGTTGGCCTCAGCCCAGGACACCATCACATACCTTTGCTGCTGTGTGTTTTGCTTTGCAGATGATGGCTGTTACCTCAGCATCTGCAGTCTCAGGGGACCAGCAGTCTGCTGGGATAGATATTTTGCATTCTGGTGGGGGGGGGGGGTTTGCACTGCACCTGTCAGGTTGTATGTTAGCAATATGTGTGTGTGTTTGGTATGTTGTTTGTAATATCTGTGTGATTCGCAGCATATCTGTGGATGCCCAACATGGTTCCTACCATCAGTTAAGTAAGCCTTGTGATTATCCTTAGTGTCCTGTACAATTTGTATCTTCATAGGTTCATGGGTTCATACTAGGCTATCCACCCTAGGGCATTAGTAAGCCTAGCCAGAGTGTGTGTGTCTTTCACCACCCCTTGCTATGTGACTATTATGGCCATTTATGAATTTCTTTACTGTGCCTCTGTCTGGTCATGACATAGTGAAGACCCCCAGTATACATGTACGATCATCCATCCACTTGGCAATATTCCTGTTGAGGGGTGTCAGTGAGGGGCTCTGCCTAACATGGATTGGGATCCTGTTTCTGGGTGTGGGGAGCCTCTGGGTTATGTATCTATCCCTCCAGCACATCCTATTTCATTATGTGTTGAGGCTGACATCTGTCACTCTCACAGCTCCAATGGCTTTGATTTCCTGTGGTGGAGCATGTCCATTACTCCTGTGTTGGACATGGCCTTGTACAACAGACATAGAATGCCTCTGTGTAGGCAGTCTGTGACTGCATTCAGCTGGGGTGTCTACACCCAGGCAGCATATGACATATATTTCACACCCTTTATCCTCTTGGTGGGGTAACTATGAGGTATTCCGAACCGCTGCAGATGTCACATATGGTGCAGCCCATATGAGTCATTGTACTAGATTATGGGTCTGATAAGGGAACAGTACAGTGGCACAGTGACCTCTGTTGATGTAGATGTGAATCCTTTCATGATACGGTGTCCAGTATCGACAATCTTCCTAGCCACATTGGCATTGTGAGTGTCACATGACAGAGTACTGTCGACTTGTGTCCCTAGGTCCCTGATTACTCCTTGCATACATAATGGTTTGCAACCTATGTGGTAATTTGTGTGTACCTTGTCTGGTATTTGGTGGGACATTCATACTGTCCAGTGTCTTCAGGATGTCTGGGTGGAGTTCTTGTGTGTGAGAGTGTGGTCTGTCGCATGCTACAGACTGTACAGAAGTTTTGACTACACTTAGGTGCACATGGGTGGTCTCCGCTGCTTTGTGCATTGTCAGTTACCTGGCCGTATGGGTGTCTGTGCTGCATATGGATACTCCCCCTCCTTTGATGTTTTGGTCCAGGTGTTGGGGCCATAACGCATGATATGTGGTATAACCTGGTAGTGCTGGTGTGCTATCACTAGGCTTGCAGCAGGCTTCTGTCACTGCACAGACATCGATGTTCTCCATACTAGGAAGTGCCTCAGGGGCATGCATATTGCAGTTTACATATCTGGCATTGGTCAGCATTACCCTTATGTTTCTTACCACTTATGTTTTCTAGGGTGGTGGGTAGTCTTTTTGGCCTTGCCTACATACGGCTCTATGGAGGTGGTAAAGGCCTTATCCAGTATCCAGACGCACAGGGGTAACAGGTGCAAGCCATCCCTGGAACAGCAGCATGGCTTGTCATGCTTGACATCTCAAGCAGACAGACATTAGACCCTCTTGGACTGACAGCTGTAACTGTGCCACCTGTTAAACATGATCATTCTGTGTTTGTACTGTGGCATCATTCTTGGTGAGGGTTGGATGCTGCACACGGCCAGTGTCATACCAGCCTGGGGTACATACTCAGAGAGCTCATCCATGTCTCTTTTCATGTAGCCCAGGGAGGTACATCTCAGGTCATTCACACCAGCATGGACATTGAATGCATCATATTTCTGCTTGCTTTGGGGTGACCTGCGTAGTTATGTGGCATATTGTGGAAGCCTACAGGCAGCTTACTGTACCCTTTCCCTTGTTCAGTCTGGTGAGTGGGACAGCAATGTGTCTGCCTATACAGACACCTATTACAACTGTATCAGGCATGTTGTTTCTCCTTCTGGCCTGTGACTGTTTGGCACACCAGCTTTGTGTACTATGTGTTGCATGTGCAATGTTTGGAGGTTGTGGTTGCTTGTGATCTGCTTTGGAGGCTTCTGTTGGTGTGGTGTGTTTGTAATTAGGGCCTCCGGGAATGTTTTTGTGTGTTTATGTGTTTGGTTTACAGTTGTGGTAGGTCTATGTGGGACTGGGTTTGTGGTGTATGTGGTTACCTTCTCCTCCTGACTAGTTTTGACAGTACTGAGTTGGGGGAGCTCAGCCTCTGGTTTGGATACATGGTTGCATCTATCACATATATTTGTATTTATTGGGGGGAGTTGTGGTTGCCTGTGTACTTGGGACAGGTGTCACATTGCCTCTGGATTCACAGATTCTACTTGTTGTGGCTGGCCTTAGTGGATTGTATGTGTGGACATATGTTATTGCCATACTACTGATCAGTGATTATTTCCCTTTTTATGTTTGCTCTATCATGTGGTAGCTTCCTCATTCTCTTGCATGGTTTGGTAATGGCTGGGGTCCAGCATGCCAGATGCCTGTGTGTATGGCATTGTGTCTTGTTATTTGTGATTGCATACTCCAAGCATTCCTGGCTGTGTTCATGGAATTCCTGTATAACATGTTCTGCGGTGTGTCCCATATTCTGCACTTGCACAGGCCTTTCGTGGATTCCACATCAGTCTGGAGGAGTGCAACCTATGCTTTACACATGTTTTTCACTGTGGTATTCTGGCCAGGGACTGGGATCGGGATGTGTATATCCAGTGTGATTACTCTATGGTCTGGTCTTACCAGTGAAAGATACACTTCTCATCTTGCCATCCAGTACACATGTTGCTGATCATCACATCCAGTATGCTTACCCCTCTTGTGGGAGTGGTACGTTGTTCCTGGGCATTTTGATTTATGGATTCTGGAAACTTTTCTCCAACTGTGTTGGTGCCTCAGGTGGTGCTGCAGGGCTGCCTCTGTCGGATGTGCATATTACACTTCCCTGTACATGTTTGTGAGCAGGTCATGTCATTTTAGGCATCCATGTTATTATTTGAGTGAGTCAGAGGGGGTATCATTCCCAGGGTTCCTACTGAGCCAGTGTATGTGCTATGTGTTGCCTCTTTGCCAAGGCCAGGGCATACTGGGCACGCCTCCTTCTGCCTACTGGGGCAGGCTCAGGTTGTTCCTCCTCAGAGTCATGCTCTGCCTGTGATGGCCTTGGCAATGGTGGGGGGCTGTTTGGCCCAGCCCTATGCTGGTCCTGCTGCAGCTGTTTTCGCAAGATCATATTATGTAGCATAGCACATACCATGACAATTTGGGTACATGTAGTTGGTGTGTACTGCAAGGCTCCACCAGATGTGTCCAGACACCGGAACCGTGACTTGAGCAGCCCAAACACACAAACTATTACATTACGTGTTTGTGCATGTGCCTCATTATGGCGTTCCTGTTCAGGTGTGTGTGCGTTTCTGATGGGTGTCATCAGCCACGGCTCCAGTGCATAACCTGCATCCCCCACTAGGTGTCCGTGTGGGATGTCCCCATTGGCAAATGTCTGGTACAGCTGCGTCAAATGCCAGATGTGGGAATCATGGTAACTCCCAGGGCAGCCAGCACACACATTCATTATTATGCCCTGGGCATCACACATGACCTGGCAGTTGATGGAGGGGAAGCCCTTGCGGTTAATGTAGGCCCTACTCCGCTCACCGGCTGGTGCTTTGATGCGTATGTATGTGCAGTCTATTGCACCCACTACCTCAGGGTATTCCGCTATTTGCTGGAAGAGACGCATATTGCTGGCCAATACCTCACGGGCATTGGGGAAATATACATGATCACCGACATGTGCTGACATGGCATCCAGGAACTGGTGCAGTACCCTGGAGTCTGATGCCTGTGATATCCCCATCATATCACCAGTTGGTCTCTGGAAGGTACCTGTTGCTAGTATTCTTAGGCCAACACATACCTTGGTTTCCACTGGGATGGGTTCCCCTCTGTTGGTTCTGTGTGTGAGGCATGGCCTGCACAGCTCAACTATTTGCTGCAGGAGCTCTCTGTCCACTCTATAGCGCTCTACTATCTCCAGCTCATGTAACCCGTGGTAGGTGACCCTGGGCCTGTACACTCTTCTCCGTCTCCTCAGTGTGGGTTGTCTGGCACCATCTGCATTGTCACCACCCTCAGCAAGTCGCCTATGTCTCATTATGACAGCTATGGCAGTACCTAACATTTCTGCTCTGAGTGAAGCTTTTTCAGTTTTCACTTCTATTAGCTTACTCCTGTCTTGCAGTGTCTAAGAGAAATATCCTGCACTACTGTTTGCAGAGTTTTAAGTGCTGGGCTGGGCTACTATTCTGCCTGTGTAATTGCCTGCTTCTAATTGTTTTCACCTGCTAGCTTCAGCAGTATTCCCTGCTAGCTTCCCACTAATTCTGTTGCTTCCTTTTTCCTTTCTGTTTCCTCAGGGGGGAGTAACGTGCATACCAGCAGAAACACGCTCACAGTGGCTTACACGCGCACATGTGCTTACACGGTTCAGAATCTACTTATTCGGGTTAAAACGCACGCACACCCACGCAAACTGTGTTACAAGTTTGCCAACAGCCTCCTAAATGCTCAGCCTGCCCTACACACACGCACACCATCGCAAACAGTGTTAAACATCTACCAACACGCTCCCACATGCTCAGTCTGCCTTACACGCGTGCACACTGCCCTACTCGCACTTCATGGCGCGCACACGTGCGCATGCACGCCCAGCAAGAAACTTTAGTGTAAGTAACAGTGTACACCTTCCATTTCTTGACTTTCCCACACTTATCTTGTGGCACTCCTCTTTCCCTGATCTGTGTCTGTCATCTGTCATGTTACACTGAACTCCAGTGAACTGCATTTCTTTCTACCATTCCCCCCTGTGATGTCACCTATCTCCTACTCTATTCCTCCCCCTTATGTATCTCTTACACTACTCAGACTGTGCTCATTTGCAATGTGACTGTGAGATTTAGTATCCTAACCCTCATTTACATGAGATTGCCTACTAATGCTTAGTTACATTTCTTACACTCAGCTTCCCCCCTTAGCAACCACTACACGGTGGCCATGTTGTTTTTGGTCTGCTGGTCCCTGCATTGTCATTCCATGTATTGCATAAAACCCACATTTGTGGGTTTATAACCTTCATTTTTATGTTTTATACAGCGCAGCCCGTTTGCGCAGGGCTGTGCTGGGTTTAAACATATATCAAATATATATTTTTATTATTTTTGCATCGGGTTACCTTGCCAATGGCCACATATTTGGCCATTGGCATGCTGCCTGACACATATGCACCCTTTATTTGGAGCTGACATGGCTCCATTGTGAAATTTGCAGAAACGTACTCAGTTGTCAACTGAGTACATTTCTGCAGCTAAAACATCTCTTACACGGGCTGGTTTCTGCTTCGTGGATAGCTAATATACCTCATTTGCATACATTTCGGCTGCAAGTGAGGTATTTGGCATGTCCACGCCCAGTCCGTGTAAGAGACGTTTTAGCTGGTCTCTTACACGGAGTTTAGGGCTGTTCCTGGATCGCGAGGCTTGCATGGAGTGTTACACATCTCTTACACTCCGTGCAAGCCTTTGTGAATCCTGCCCACAGTCTTGACAACTACAGAATGTTCCTTAATCGAATGTTAAAATAAAGCACATACGAGAAGAAGCATGAGACCAAGGTTAGAAAAAGTAAATAAGGAAAATTACTGGACTGAAGCAATATAATATGTTGTGTTCAGGATAGCAGTTCAGTTAAGGTTAGTGAATTTGTTCTACCTGTTACTTCAAAGAAGATTACAGACACTCGAGCCCGAGTACAGAAGATAGGTCAAATAAAGACTATATTAGTTTATGTTGTTCAGGATAATCAGAATATGACATGCAGTAACTTTAAACACTAATTGTATATCAGCACTGTTAATGAAGACAGTATTCAAATATTGTGAACATCTAATACATTTTATTAAATGAACTACAGTGTTTGGAGAATTCATTCTGGAAAGTACATAAGACTTGGACCATAAAGAAGAGATTGGTGTCTGTTCAGCACGAGTTTGGGTAATTAACAGATAAATACTTTTGTTCTCAGTTTCATTACAGTGTTTTCAGCTAATTACGGTACAGTACAGTATTATCAATTCTTACAATGTCACCCAAGACAGCTGCGGTGATACAGAGGTAGCATTGTTACCTCACAGCAACAGGTTCTCCCGTTCGATTCTCGGCTTGGCTTGGGAGTGCCTTCTGTGTGGAGTCTGCATGTCCTCCCCGTGGTTGGGTAGCGTTCGAAAGACATGTGTGCTTAAATGGGCATGCCTTCGTTGAAGGTTGGGCATCAAGCTGGCACCTCAGCATTTTGTAAAAAGTCTACTGCCAATCATTAGCGGACCGGAGTTCCGCTGTGGCGACCCCTTACCAGAAAAAAGCTGAAAGACAAACAACAACAACGTCACCCAAATTGGCCTGCTGTCTGGAGAGAGATATATACTTCTTGCAACCCAGCAAGCAGCTGCTCTGGACAATCAGAAAATCAAAGACAGTTAACTCTTTCAAATCCAGTTTCCAGTGCAGCATATATTTTTGTCAGTTCACAGTGAAAATGGCCGTTTGCCAAGCATATCAGCTCAGATTACAGCCAGTCTAGCAAACTGAATTAAAGACAATGCTATCCATTTAATGCATTTACAGATTTACTTTTTATCCAAAAAATTGTAGACAGTAATAATAAATTCTTGCAGCATTCAGTACTACTGAAAAGTTAAATGATGTCAGCTAAAGAAACGGGTACAGTAAAACAGTGGGTGGAATTTCACTCATAGAACAATATGTTAAAATCTAAGAGTCACGAGACAAAATGTAAAAAGTTCAACAGTTGAACTTAATTTTATATAGGTGCAGAAATGCAGTGTTAATTAAATACTGTTAGCTTTTCAAATACAAGGCAGCCCACTATGGTTAATGACTGGGCGAATTACGTAAGTGATGTGCAAAGTTCAAGCCCAAGGTATGATCAAAAGTATGCTGTAGCTCAGGTTAATGTTGCCAGTGACATACTAAATTTTCAGAATATGTACAAAGGCTGTGATAATTCAGCACCAAATCAGTTGGTGTATTTGACTTCATTCCAGGTTGGGAAGGATGGCAGACCATACATTTCATTACTCAATGGGAAAAAATTGTGGCACAATGTGTTACTTGATACAGGGGCTTCAGTTTCAGTTACAAACAGACCTCTGCCAGACGATGTGACTACAGTTTTCACGCTATCAGGGTTTGAAGGGTCAAAGGTAGCTGCAGTCAGCAGCAAGCCTTTGGAGTTTAAATTTTTAAATAAAGCCAATCGACCTAGAAAGAAAATAACAGCAAAATTCAGGTTACATCCCCAGTGTGACAGTACCATTTTGGGAATGGATATTATGTCAGAATTAGGTGTAGTGTTAGATTTTAATAACAAGACATTGTAGATGAATAAACATACTATGATATGTACAGTGGCACAGACAGAAAAAAATGTTCAAAAAGCTATGAGCAGTAGACTGCACAGAACAGGGGCAGGATTTAAGATATCAATTAATGCAAGAATTTCCAGAATTATGAGCTAAAGATAAAACAGACTGTGGTCTGGTTGCCAACACCACTGTAAGGGCAGAGGAGCCTACAGACAGATTACCACCTTTTCAGAAACAGTACCCCATTCCACGAGAAGCAGTGGATGATACTACTTAGTTTAATTTGAGATTATTAGTGTTTACAGACTTGCAAGAGTTTATTAGCAGTAAATGTTTATTTCATGCAGAAAAATGTAAATAAAGTCAGCACAGTAAGTAATGCTGCCAGTTTATACTTGTTAAAGCTGCATCTCATTCAGAAAAAATGTAAATAAGGTCAGGACGATAAGCAATGCTATCAGTTTATAAATTGTAAAGATGCAAATGTTATTTTAAGGACCTGAAACTAAAACTTTAGTTACCCAGCCTTGCACAAGAAATGAAAATAAAATGTTTAAAAGGCCTAACTATAAAGAGAACACTTCAACATTAAAGCAGGCCTTCCTTTACCTCATCAGTGACTGGAACAATGCAGAGTAAAATTTGGCAAGAACTGTGGTGCAGAAGTTGGCTGTCTATATATTTCAGTTATTTCTTCAATGTTTTTTTTAAAGTTAAAATGTATAAGCTAAAGCAAGTATGTATCTGTTTTCAAACAATTGTACAATAGTACTAGTTTTCAGTTTATCTATGTTCAGACAACGCGCTCATATTTTCAGGTTCATGGTAACAATTGTACAGCAGTACTAGTTTTCAGTCTTTCAGACAATAATAGTTTAATTTTAAGAATATAATGTACCAGTTTCAGTTATGCTTTTATTATTAGTTTAGTTTCCAGAATATACACAGCTATTTTAAATGTTCAGTATATGCTAATGTAAACATCAGTCAAAATTCAGAATATAACATTCATACTCAGTTATGTGTCAGTATAGTACATTTCAGTCAAATCTCAAAATACTTTACATTATTCAGTCATTATTTTAAGAGTAAAGTAATATAATTACATTATTTAGTCATTAGTTAAAGGTAAAGTGACAGACTTATTTGTAACAGGTGTATTACATTATTCAGTCATTAGTTAAGGGTAAAGTAAAAGAATTATTTTTTACAGGCTTATTAAAATAAGTTATTTAAATAATAGGTAGTAACAGTTATTCAGTGTACTCAAGGTATAACGTGGCATGCTTAATTTGTTAATTTACAAATTACAGTACACTTTACATAATTATTGTGCATTAGTCAGAAAGTTACTAACGTAAAATGTAAAGGTATAGACCTGAAATACAGAAAGCATAAGTTTAGTAAACTATTAAGATAGGTTATCTAAAAAATAGGTAGCAATAGTTATACAATGCATTCAAGGCATAACAGGGCAGGCTTAATTTGTTAATTAGTTTACAAATTACAGTGCACATTTACAAATTACAATGCACTTTACATAATTATTGTACATTAGTCAGAAATTAAGGACACTAACAAAATATAAATAAAATAAATTAAGGGCACTAACAGAAAATGCAAAGGTATTGACTTAAAATACAGAAC
Source organism: Protopterus annectens (assembly GCF_019279795.1). Lineage (NCBI taxonomy): Eukaryota > Metazoa > Chordata > Ceratodontiformes > Protopteridae > Protopterus > Protopterus annectens. Next base: position 1,230,234,626 of record NC_056732.1, read on the forward strand.
GTATAGGTTTTAGTAAACTATTATAACCCATAAATATTCATAAAAGTTAAAAAGGTAAGTAGCATTATAAAGAAAATTTAAATAACAATTTATAGGTTCATAGGTTCATACTAGGCTATCTGCACTAGGGCATTTATAAGCCTAGCCAGAATGTGTTTGGCTTTCGCCACCCATTTTAAATTTATTTTGCTATGCCCTTTTTCGAGGTTAGTATACTGTGCCTCTGTCTAACAGTGACACAGAAGTGATACCCGGGGTAAACCTACGATCTCCCATCCACTCATCAAGATTCCTCTTGAAGAGAGTCAATGAGGGACTCTGCCTAACGTGGACTGGGATTTTATTCCAGAGTGAAGGGAGCCTCTGGGTTATGAATCTGTCCCTCCAGCATGTCCTATTTATTTCAGTGCTGAAGTTCAAGTCTCTCGAGTGCGTAGCTCGATGGGATTTGGATTTTCTGAGGTGCAGCATGTCCATTAATTCCGGGTTGGACATGGCTTTATACGTCAGGCACAGATCGCCTCTGAACAGGCGGTATGCCACTGAGTAGAGCTGGAGTTTCTTTAACCGGGAAGCATATGGCATCTGTTTGAGCCCTTTGATGCTCTTGGTGAGGTACTTTTGGGGTCTTTCCAGTTGCTGCAGGTGTCTGGTAAGGTACATCCCAAAAGGGGCATTGTACTCAATTATGGGCCTGATGAGGGATGAGTAAAGAGGCACGATGACCTCCCTGATCTAGATGTGAATCCCTTCATGATTAGGTGGGCTATATAAAATGTTTTTCTAACCACTTTGGCCACGTGGTTGTCAAATGAGAGATTGCTATCAACTTGGGTCCCCAGGTCCCTAATTACTTCTTCTGTACTTAATGGATTACCACCTATGTGGTAATTTGTGGGCACTTTGTTTTTGCCAAAGGGGATGACTATACACTTTTTGGCATTTAGCTTGAGGCCATGGCTCTGGCACCAGTTGTCTGTTTCTATGAGGCCCTTTTGGAGGATGCTTGTGTCGGCTGGAGAGCCGATTATGGCGCCCAGTTTCCAGACATCTGCGAACTTTGTCAGCCACAGTCCTTCCGTGTTGGCCTGTACCTCCGAGAAATATATACCGAACAAGAGAGGTCCCAGGACTGAACCTTGTGGGACACCACTTGCAACTGGTTTGGTTTGGAGTCTGACATGGCTCCAGCAATTCTAACCATGTGGTTTCTGTCCTTGAGCCAGTTTGCAATCCATCTAGTGACATAGGGGTTTATATTTAAGCTGGTGAGCTTATCTATAATGCCCGAGTGGGGTATTGTATCGAAGGCTTTTGCGAGGTCCAGGTAGGCTGTGTGAACCACCTTCCCCTCGTCAATGGCCTTGGTGACTGTTTCAAAGAAATCAACCAGGTTTAAGAGGCAGGATCTGCCCTTAAAGCCGAACTGGGTAGGATCCAGTGTCTGTAGGTCCCCAATATCTTTATTTATGAGGTCCATGATGATCCTTTCCATAGCTTTGCAGACCAAGCTAGTCAGGCTTATGGAGCGATAGTTTCCAGGATCCGTTGAGGCACCACCTTTATGGAGAGGGACCACTGTTGCTGCACGCCACTCTTTGGGCACATATCCTGTAGTAAGGCTGAGATTGAACAGTAGTTTTATATTTGGGTTTAGCTCTTCTTGGAGTTCATGTAGGCGCAGCCAGGGACACCGTCTGGTCCCATTGATGCTGTGTTTTTTGCTTTGGAGAGGCGGCTCTTACCTGAGCATCTGAGATGTCAGGGGCAGCACTCTGCTGGGATAGATATTTGCCCTTTTGTGGGGAGGGGGAGAGAAGTTTGCGCTGAACCTGTCAGCTAGGATGCTGGCAATGTCTGTGGGTTCAGTGTATTTTTTGTCATTTTGGACTAATTCTGAGCATATCTGGGAATTACCACCCAGGTTCCTAACATAACTAAAGAAAGCCTTGTGATTATCCTTAGTGTCCTGTGCAATTTTTCTCTCGAAGCTGGCCTTAGACAATTTTATGAGTGCCCGTAGTTTTTTGCTAATACTGATCAGTGATGCCTTCCCTTTTGGGATTTTGCTCTATCATTTAGTAGCTTCCTCCTTCTATTGTATAGTTTGTTAATGGCTGGGGTCCACCAGACAGGACGTCTGCCTTTGGAGGATTGGGTCTTGGTTTTATTTGGGATCGCATGATCCATGCATTCCTGAAGGTGTTCATAGAATGCGTTTATAAAGGATTCTGCTGTCTGGGCCGTATTTTCCACAGGCCCGGGGGCTTTGAAGGATTCCACCTCGGTTTTGAGGAGTGTGAAATTTGCTTTAGAGAAGTTTTTCACTGTGGTTTTCTGGGCAGGGGTGGGGTCGGGATGTGAATATCCAGTGAGATTAGTTTATGGTCTGATCTTACCAGTGAGGGATACACTTCTGGTCTGGAGCATAGAGTCCCCATGTTGGTGATGATCAGGTCCAGTATGTTTTCCCCTCTTGTGGGAGTGGTAACAAGTTGTTCCATAGCATTTGAGTTTATAAATTCTAGGAACCTTTGGGCTAGGGTGTTGCAGCTAGAGTAATGCTCCCAGTCTATGTTTGGGTAGTTGAAGTTGCCCAATATAATGGTGTTTGGTGAGACCTTCATATTTTCCAGTGTTCTCAGGAAGGCCGAGTGGGGTTCCTGGGTTTGGGAGAGTGGTCTGTAGCAGGCTATAAACTGGAAGGCAGTTTCACCCACTGTTAGTTGCACATGGATAGTCTCTGATGCTTCGTGCTTTGCCACCAACCTGGAGGTGTGGGTATCTTTGATGAATATCGATACTCCCCCTCCTTTTGTGGTTCGGTCCAAGTTTTGGGGCCGAAAAGCATGGTATGAGGTATAATGTGGTAGTGCTGGGGTGCTCTCGGGAGCCCTGAACCAGGTTTTTGTTACTGCACAGATATCAATGTTCTCCATGCTAAGGAGAGTTTTGAGTGTGTGCATCTTGAGGTTTAGACTTCTGGCATTGAGTAGCATTACTCTTAGTTTCTTATCCCTTGTGATACCTATGGAGGTGGGTTTGTCTTTTGAGCCTTGCCTAAAAAAGGCACTATGGGGGTAGCAAGAGCCTTTGCCAATATCCGAAAGCCCAGGGGTGACAGGTGCAAGCCGTCCCTAGCGAAGCATCGTGGCTTGTCGAGCATATCATCCCAAGCTGACAGGCATTGGATCCCCTTTGAATGACACCAGTACTTAAGCCAATTGTTGAAATTGATCATCTTGTCTTCATATTGTGGCATCATTCTTGGTGAGGGTAAGATGCTACTCAAGGTCAGGGTCATACCGGCCTGGGCTACATGCTCAGAGAGCTCCTTTATGTCTCTTTTCATGTAGTCCAGGGAGGTACGTCTCAGGTCATTCACACCAGCATGGCCAATGACCGAGTCATATTTGTACTTGCCTTGGAGTGACCTGAGTGCTTGTGTTATGTGGTGGATCCTAGCGCCCAACAGGCTGCACACCGTGACCCTCTCCTTGTTCAGCCTGGTGAGCGGGACGTCAGTGTGCCTGACGATAGAGTCACCTATTACAAGTATATCAGGTGTGTTGTTTAGTCTTAAGGGCTGTGACTGTTCGGCACACTGGCTTTGTGAGATATGTGTTGCACGTGTTTTGTTTTGGGGTAGCGGTTGCTTGGGTGTCTGCTTTGGAGATCTCTGCTGCTTAGGCAGATCTTTATTTAGAGCCTTCGAGTATGTTTTTGTGTGATTATGTGTTTGGTTTGCTGTTGTGGTAGGTCTATGTGAGATTGGAATTGTAGTGAGTGTGGTTTTTCTCCTCCTGACTGGTTATGCCAGTACTGAGTTGAGAGAGCTTAGCCTCCAGTTTGGCTATATGGTTGCATCTCTCACATGTGTTGGAATTTGTTGGGAGGAGGAGAGGGTTGTCTGTGTACATGAGGCAGTTGTAACATTGCCTCAAGATTCCCAAATTCACCAGCTGGACCGGAGAGGAGATTGACAACTGACCTTTGGACATGCTAGAATAATATTGGGAATTCCTTAATAATTGAAAACAAGGGCCAGTGGGGAGTGAGGGTGTAGTGCTTTAATTTTTAGTGCTGACTTATATAATTGCTTTAGTGAGCAAGTGCCAGGTAACTTAAGTGCAATGTGTTACAGGTAACTTAACTGCAGAAATGACAAACAGTAACTTTCTTTCAAGTGAAACAAGGAAATAAGTACAGTAAGCAATGCAGATATCACTAGTGATCCACAGAAGTGCTGAGAAGCCGCGTATTAGGTGGAATTAGCGTTCCAGGGAAATAACAAGCAAACAAACAACAAGCATATAAACAAAGCTAGATTCAGCAGGCCTGGATCTAGTCTATGCTACAGCAAACAAGGTGTACCAATTTCAGTAAGATACAGTTCAAATATTCAAGCACTATAAACCTTTAACCAGAAATTCCCAGCTCAGAAGGGCAGAGTCCAGCCTCTTCTCCCACAAGAGTGCAGACCACGAACCTTCTTAAAGTAAAATAACTGGCCTGAAGCCCAAGTGCTTAAATCAGAACTAATACACTTTAAGAATAACAGACATTGGGCTCTCAATCAGCAGTTCCCAACTTAGAAGGATGAAAGCTACCTGTCCTGCCACCACACTGCATGCCAAACCTTCCTAATGTAAAACAACTGGTCTGAAGCCCAAGTGCTTAATCCAAAAGACTTAGAATGATAGCTACACTTTAATCAAGTTACTACCAAGCAGTAATAAATACAATTGAATACTTTAGAGAATGCCTGGATTAGTGCTCAAGTTACACAAACAAAGCTAGATCCAGCAGGCCCGAATCCAGTCTATGCCACAGCAAACAAGGCGCACCAACTTCAGTAAGAAGCAGTTCAGATATGCATGTACTATAAGCCTTTAACCAGAAATTCCCAGCTCAGAAGGGCAGAGTCCAGCCTCTCCTCCCACAAGAGTGCAGACCACGAACCCTTTTAATGTAAAATAACTGTCTTGAAAGCCCAAGTGCTTAAACCAGAATGAATACACTTTTAGAATTACAGACACTGAGCCCTCAATCAGCAGTTCCCAACCTAGAAGGATGTAAGCTACCTGTTCTGCCACTACAGTGCAGACCACAAACCCTCTCAGTGCAAAACAACTGGTCTGAAGCCCAAGTGTTTAAACCAAAAGGCTTAGAATGAGTTACACCAAGCAGTAATAAATACAATTGAGTACTTTTAAGATGATGCAAAAGTAAAATAAAGTAGGGAGAAACACAAGTACAGTAAAAGCAGATGAAATTTTTTTTTTCTGAACAAGTGCTGAGATCAAAGAAACAGATTTGAGTGCTGAAACTAGAAAACTGGCTAGTTATAAGAAAAAAAACTAAGCTAGAGGGCTTCCCTCCAACACAGAAGGGCTTGGGGGCTCAGAAGCCTACAAATAGTCTATACCACTCAACAGGAAAGGCAGGAAACAAGCTTAAATTTATTTTTTTTTCTGTTTCCCAGATGCTCTCTTTGTACACAGTAGGAGTGCCCGAAATCAGAATATGATCTCACTGCACTCAGTTGAGTGAGCAAATGAGATGGGCCCAGAAGGAGTATCCAAACACAAATTTACAAGAGGGGCGGGCAGTTTCAAGGCCACTAAGATTAACACGAAAACAAAAACAGGGAGGGTGGCTGGGACTAACTGAAGAGCAGAGTCAAAACTTCCAGTTCAGTTAATATCCCTGCAACACAGTTAAAATCAATTTAAATACTGTATTTTTTGGGAAAAATAGGTGCAGATAAAGGTACTTAAATTCTCTTATACATCCAGTTGAATATAGCAAGTTCTTAGCCGGCCAAAGCTGAGGTTTTTAAGCAGAAAATATTTCACACTGTACCACTTAAATAGGCAAGGACAGGAAATCAAAGAATGTGGCTACCCCCACACCTGTAATTACTAGCAAATAACAAAGTTCAGCAAACACCGACTAACTTCCAGTTTAGTTAATATTCCTGCAACACAGTTAAAATCAATTTGGGAAAAAAAGGTGCAGATAAAGGTACTTAAATTCTCTTATACGTCCAGTTGAATACAGCAAGTTCTTAGCTGGCATGGTAACACATAATATGGTAATTATGTTTCAAGACGACTTATAAAGTTGGTTCTTTTAGTGCAGATTTCAATTAGACTTCCGAAAATAGCCATCATGCTTGATAGGCTATGCAGTAAAACAAACAGCATAATGTGTAAATATGTAAATCTATAAACAGAAAAAGGTTACATTTGCTATAAAAAAGACATCATAGTACACTAAAGCATCAGTTCAAAAGATAAACAAATAGGTAATAAACATGTAACTTTACCATTGCAGCATACAGAGATATAAAAGAAAAACAGGCAGGGTTAACAGTTCATATGTCTGACTTAAATAAAAATTCACAAAAACAGGTTAATCAGCTTTAAAAGCCACAGAATTAAAAGACATTCGTTTTCAGAATAATGTACAGGTTTTATCAAAACTTAGATTTAAAGACTCTAAAGACTATGAATCTAAGTAATATAAAAATCAAATCATAAAGTTAAGAAACTTCAATCCAAACAGGCCATAAATGCTCAAATAACACCTAGCGGTCAAAATTAAAATTGTAAGTTTATGCACCAAATAAAGAAAATAATTCCCTAGTTATAATTAAATCATAAAGTTAAAAGAATTCAATCCAAACAGGCCATAAATGCTAAAGTAACACCCAATGGTCAAAATTAAAATTACAGGTTTACCAAATAATTTTTTTTTCAGATTATAAATCAGCTAGCATAAAGCTGTATACAGTAGTTAGCAATATAAATGTAAGGTAACTATAGAAGTAAGTCCCTGTAGAATTTTGTCAGGGACCTCGGGGCAACTGTTAGATTAGGGACTTCCATTTTAAAGTACTTATTAGACATTAGACAGGCTAAAGGGTAAAATAAATTGAGTTTCATTTATGCATAAAAGATGGTTAGGCAGATAGAAAAATAACCTTGCTGGTCAAGCATGAGAGACGGTTTATTAGAAAGGAAAGATAAGCATAAAGTGTATAAAAATACAGAAATACAGAATGTTCTTTTCTCAAGGGAAAGATATAGTCTTGACAGCTACAGAATGTTCCTTACTGGAATGTTAAAATAAAGCACATACAAGACAAAGCCTGAGACTAAGGTTTGAAAAGGTAAATAAGGAAAATTACTGGACTGAAGCAATATAATATGTTAAGGTTAGTGAGTTTGTTTGACCTGCTATTTCAAAAAAAGATTACAGACATTCGAGCCTGAGTACAGACAACAGGTCAAATAAAGACTATATTAGTTTATGTTGTTCTGGACAATCAGAATAGGACATGCAGTAACTTTAAACACTAATTGTTTATCAGCACTGTTAATGAAGACAGTATTCAAAAATTGTGAACATCTAATAAAGCCTTATTAAATGAACTACAGTGTTTGGAGAATTCATTCTGGAAAGTACATAAGATTTGGACTATAAAGGAGAGACTGGCACTTGTTCAGCACAAGTTTGGGTAATTAACAGATAAAGACTTCTGTTCTCAGTATCATTACAGTGTATCCAGCTAATTATGGTACAGTATAGTATCAATTCTTACAGGAAGAACATACTATGGGAGTGGTGCAGTGGTCACCCAAGTTGGTGAGAACCAAGTCCAGAATGTTATCTCCCCTTGTGGGGGATGAGACAAGCAGATCTAGTGCGTTAGAATTAATGAAGTCAAAGTATCATTATAGAGTGCATTACTGCAAGAATAGTGCACCCAGTCTATGGTGTGGTAGTTGAAGTCACCAAGGATCAGGGTGTTAGTGGGTACCTCGATGGAGTCAAGTAGATCCAGGTAAGAGGAGCCTGTGTCATGAGTCATGGAGGGGTGTTTATAACTAGCTATAACTTGGATGGGTGTCTTGCCAACTGTCAGTTGTACCTGGAGTAGTTCCAGTGTGTCATGCTGGCAAAACAGTCTGGAGGTGTGCCTGGCCTTAATGAAGATAGAGACTCTACCACCCTTAGTTTTCTTGACCTCATTTTGGGGTCAGAATGTGTGGAATGAGGTATAGCCTAGTAAGGCAGGGGTGCTGTCTGCAGCCATGAACCAAGTTTCCGTGACTGCAAAGACATTGGCATCTTCTGGTGTAAGGAGAGCCTCCAGTGAGTCCATTTTCAGGTTAAGGCTCCTAGAGTTAAGCAGCATGACCTTCAATTTGCTTTTTGACAGATCTTTTATGTTGGAAGGTTTGTCTTTGGGACATTCCCTAAAAAAATTACAATGGGGAAGGCGAGAGCCTTGGCCACGATCCGGAAACTCAATGGTGAAACGTGAAGGCCATCACTGGCAAAGCATCAAGGCCTGTCAACCATGTCATCCCAGGCAGATAGATACTGGATCCCCTTGGAATGACACCGGAAACTAAGCCAATTGTTGAAATCAATTAATTTTTGTTTATACTGTGGCATCATTCTAGGTGAGGGTAGCATGCTGCTCAAGGCTAGGGACATAGCTGCCTGGGACACATACTCAGAGAACTCGACCATCTCGCATTTCATATAGTCCAGTGAGGTGCATCTCAGGTTATTCATATCAACATGAACTACAACAGACTCGTATCGGTACTTGCTGCTGAGAGACCTGAGTACATGCATGATTTGATGAATCCTGGTACCAAACTGGCAGCTGACCGTGACTTTCTCCTTGTTCAACCTGGTGAGTGGGACATCCTTGTGTCTCACTATTAAGTCTTCAAAGAGAAGAAAACTTGTTTTTTGAGTGTTTTGCCTTACGGGCTTGGTGGGTAAGACACTGGTGTTGCTTTGTGTCGTGGGTGCTGGGGAGACTGTTAGCTGTAGCAGACTTGTGTTTTGGAGGTCTCTGGTGTTTCAGTAAGTTTTTTGAGAGAACCTCTGCATATGTGGATTTATGTGTTTGATTTGTACTTTGTGTATGAGTAGTGGTATGTGTAGGAGTAGTGGTATATGTAGGAGTAGTGGTACTATGTGAATATGTAGTGGATGAGTTGACAACCTTCTCTGAGTTACTGTTTTGAGTGAGAGAGCATGGATTCTAGATTGTTGGTGTAAATACATCTCTTGCACTTTGTACTAGCCTGTGTTATTAGTAGATGATTATCTGTGTACATGAGACAATTGCTACCCTGCCTCAAGGCACCCAAGTCAAGAGGCTGGCAGGAGAAACAAGGGTAGTCCAATTGTCCTTAAAGCTAGGTTGTAGGCTGTTGTCACTACGGGTGGCTTTTTGGAAATGATCACTGAGGAGCTCAGCGAATGGATATTCCTGCCTGGGTTTTAAGGAAAAATTTGTTGAATTTAACTGTCTGGCTTTGGCACCCAATTGAGCTGTAGTGCATGGTGCTGTGAGATGACCAAACAAGCAGAAATCTGCTCAGATGCAGGGCTTAAATATCAAAAGCTTAACTTGAAAAAAAAACTAACAAAATTCAAAAGGACCAATAAGGATGCTTATTCCAACCCCTAGACCGGCCTCCCTTTACCAGTCAGATGCCAATCAAACAGAATTCTCTCACAAAAGTGCAGATAGGTGCCTTCTAATCCAAGATGACCTGGAAAATGTGCTTAGAACAAATAAAAACACTACAAACAGTTCCAGAAGCAGCAGGCCTGAATCTGGACTATGCTAGAGCTACTAGATATCCTAATTTCAGTGGGAAACACTAGAGAATATTTAACACAGCAGAAAAATAGCAGTGAGACACTAAAATATTTAAAACAACAACAACTCAGCCAGGAGGCTCTAAAGAATGATTTAAACAGTTAACAAATCAGGTAATTAAGTACTGCTTGATGGGAAAACTACAGCAGGCAGAATAGATAGCTTTGAAACTGTGAAGAAATACCAGGAAATACTTAGCAAACTGTGGAAACAACAAGAAAGTTCGCTAAACAGTGAAAACAGCAATAAAATTCAATTTTACAGGCACAGTGTAGCAGACAATTGAAGTATAACAGTGTAGTTTAGTACACATTAAATAAATACAGTGTAAAAGTAGGTGACAGGCAATAAAAATGCAGTAAATAGTACAAGCAAAAAAAAAAAAAAAAACAGGCCACTTATGTTTTTTTGGAAGCTCAGAAGCCTCTAGTCATCTGGTACTTCAGGTCAGAGTTGTGGCCAGTAACCCACCTCAGTTCAGCTCAGCACAAACAAGTATGAGACAATCCCCAGGATTCAGCAAGCTTTGCATGGCATGCAGGAATAGTGCAGGAGCTGCTGGAGGCAATATGGCCACCAAGAGATCCAGGAACAAGCTCCCAAGACGTGCACGAGCACTCCTGCAGTATTCCTGCACAGACACAGCTCCTGTATGCTAATTACCCCATTTGCAGGTGAAAACCTTGCAAATGAGGTGAATTAGTGATCCAGGAAGCTGGCAGCCATCCATGCAGGATTAGTGTAACCTGCAGAAATGTACTCGGTTAGTAACAGAGTATATTTCTGCAAACTACAAAACAAAGCCATGACAGCTCCAAATAAAGGGTTTATATAATCTGGAAAGCATGCCAATGGCCAAATATATGGCCATTGGCATGGAAAGCAGTTTCAAAATAACAAAAAATAACTTTTATTTTCTGCCTTTTAAGCATAGGGCAGCGGCACACAAATGGGATTGACCGGAAAATAAAAGTAAAACCTTGAAAAAAGCTTTTTCTGCAAAATCACAATTTTGCCATTATAGCCAATGGTAGGCAGAAGACAACAAGGCCAGGGAATAGTGGTTGCTAAGGGAGAAGGCTCAGTGTCAGACTTGTAACTAGGCATTAGCAGGCAATTCTATGCAAATGAGGGGAATGATACTGAATCACAGATTCCCATAATGGATAGCCTGCACCGAACCGTGTAGGTGCAGAAAAAACATGGTGCAAGCCTAAGAGTTAGCTGACATTATAAAGGGGTGTGTCAGGCATACTGTAAGCATACTGGAGCTCTGTGGCTTGGGTTTGCCCTTAACTTAGCAGAGCTAAAGAAGGGAGTGTGTCTGAAGCTGCCAAGCACACTGTACATTGCCTAAACGTGTGTGCATGCCATGCACTGCGGTTTAAACAAAAAAAAAATTAAACCAGGAAATAGCAGCTCTGTTCACATCTGAGCACTGGGTTTGCCAGGGGTGTCTGGGGGCTTAAACTAGAAGGCAATGGGAAGGGAAAACAGCAGTAGGAAGATAATCAAGGAGAACTAGCAAAGCTGGCAGGTGAAATGTATCAGAATCAGCCCATTACACAGGTAGCAGCCCAGCCCAGCCCACCACACTACTATAAACTATGCAAACACCTCTCCCTCTGTTATTTTTTCCACAAACTCTACACCACCGGTGAACACAAACAGGGAAATTTTACCTAACAAAAGCAAAAAAATGATAGGGGCTGCTGTCGCTCTCATACATCAATATGTGGAACAGGCTGAGGGTGGTGAGGATGAGAATGCTGATGACCAACCCACAGTGAGGAGAAGGAGAAGAGTGTACAGATCCAGGGTAACTTACCAGGGGCTACATGAGCTGGAGATAGTGGAGCACTATAGGGTGGACAGGGACCTCCTACAGCAAATTGTTGAGCTGTGCCGGCAATGCCTCACACACAGAACCAACAGAGGGAAACCCATCCCAGTGGATACCAAGGTATGTGCAGGCTTAAGAATGCCAGCCACAGGTACCTTCCAAATGCCAACTGGGGATATCATGGGGATCTCACAGGCATCAGCAACAAGGGTATTCTGCCAGTTCCTGGATGCCATGTCAACACATGCCGGTGAGCACATATATTTCCTTAACTCCCGTGAGGCATTGACCAGCAATATGCATCTCTTCCACCAAATGGCAGAATACCCTGAGGTAGTGGGTGCTATAGACTGCACGCACATACACATCAAAGCACCACTCACTGAGCGGGCTAGAGTCTACATAAACTGCAAGGGCTTCCCCTCCATCAACTGCCAGGTTGTGTGCGATACCCAGGGCATTATAATGAATGTGTGTGCTGGCAGCCCTGGAAGCTATCACAACTCCCACATCTGGCATATGACATAGCTGTACCAGAGATTTGCCAATGGGGACATCCCATATGGCCACCTAGTGGGTGATGCTGGCTACACACTGGACCCGTGGCTGATGACAGCCATCAGAAATGCACACACACCCAAACAAGAACTCCATAATGAGGCACACATACAGACCAGAATCATAACAGAGCATGTGTTTGGGATGCTCAAGTCATGATTCCAGTGCCTGGACATATCTGGTGGAGACTTGCAGTACTCACCAGCTACATATACCCAAATTGTTATTGTATGTGTCTTGCTACACAACATGATCCTGCAGAAACAGCTGCAGCAGAAACAGCATGGGGCAGGGCTACACAGCCCCCCCCACCATTGTCAAGACCTGTACAGGGACAGAGTGACTCAGAGGAGGAATACCTGAGCCTGCCCTAGTAGGCAGAAGGAGGCATGCCCAATATGCCCAGGCCTTGGCAAAGAGGCAACGCATAGCACATACACTGACACAGTAGGAATTCAGGGACTGACACCTCACTCCGACTCGCACATACAGTAAAAGGGATGCCAAACATGACACTACCTGTGCTTAACCATGTATAGGGAGTGTACTATGTGCATCCAACATAGTCATCCCTCTAGCACCATCCTCAATACTGGCACAGCCACAAGGTAAGTCACGCTCACTATCAGTTGCTGAATGGAGTAGTATGTTCTGCTACCTGTATCTATGGTATGGATGTGAGCATGTTAGGGAATCGGGTGGCTGAATGGGATGCCAGCAGATAGTAGACACCTATATTGGCAGCATGAAATCCTTGACAAATACTGGTATCAACATAGTAGGCAGTACTAGACAAGGTGACAAAATCACTGCAGGACATATGATGGGCCAAATGTGTGTCCATAGGACACACACATGCATGTCAGTGAGGCTCACATACCCAATAACAGTCTCAGCCAGCAGGACAGGTGTAGACAAACACAATGAAAGGCTGTGCCAAGGCCTCTGATTGATGGCTATGGAGAGGAGTCCCCCCTCCAGACCTACACAGACAGACTGCAACAGTTCAGGCAGTGGGATGTTAGTTCTGAAGGGTAAGAAGTCTGAAACTGAAATGTAGGTCAATAAAACCTAAGAACTGTGGTACACTAATATGCCTCTAGTCTGCATGATAGGTCAGAATACAGAGTGAAATTGAGTACCTAAAATGCCACTACAGTTATTGCAAATGTGTACAGTTGTGAGGTGTGCCCCTCCACAATCCTATGAAGAAATGTAGTAACATGTATGTGCAGGTATAATAACAGTGGGGCACAGATTACTTGAGCTGGCCAAAGTAGCAGGCTAGATTGTAGCACATGTACACTATGTAAGGCTGTGTGTGTTAGGTTGGTGTGTGTTGTATATTGTGTGAAAGTGGTCAGCATGTAGGCATGGTGGGTTGTGTCCTGGTGACCAGTGGCCAGTACCATTGATGACAGGGCTAAGTTCTCACAACTGCAGTGCCAAACACAATGCATCCCAGCAAGACACATTCCAGCTGTAATCCATACTAATTGTTTGGACGTATTATCTGTCACCATCTGAAAGATGGGCATGGCATGAATGTTGGCCCAGACATACAAACAGTACACAGGTGGAATTACCCTAGACAGCGAGTGTATAAAATGTTATTGTCAAATGGACACACCTTTGGAATTGTACATACAGGTTAGCAGCACATTAGTTGGCTGTGTAGTATGGAATACTGATGTCATCTGGCCAAACACTGGCAGACCACAAAAGGCATAGGTATGAAGTACTGAGAAACTGCTGATGTCCCTGCACAAGCCAGCATAAGTGGAATGCCCCACGTATATCTGTGAGTCACCTGCAATTAACTTCCATAGCACACATGCACCCAGCTCACCCCACCATCAGCCGCAGGTACCTCGCAGGTCTTATCCCTGCTGTTGTGAATGAGTACAATATGACCCCCACGTCTGTATGGGAATAGCCACAGAATGCAGCATGCTGAAGAGGTGTCCCATACAGGTGTGTCCCTAGCTGTAAGCAGCACCCTGCCAGCATCCACACCAATGGATCAATAAGGACAGAAACTATTGACATTAACACCTTGCACACATACCCTCTCACCCCAGGGGAATACAGTGGCTTGTAGCCTGGGACTATAGGAGAGACACAATGCACCGGCCTGCTACAGATGGCCTGCATCACTACCAAATGCCCTACAGTCCTCTGTCAAAGGCCTGTGTGTCACCCGTACTGTCACTGTATGTTATGTCATGGAATCTCAAATAACAACACAACAGTCCACAGAACCCAAATGCAAGGCCATGTTGACAAATCCCAGTAGCATGTCCACCATGTCCTACGTCATGAACTGTGGACCAACCCCTAAATACTGCTGGGATGAAGAGATAACTATAGGGATACTTATCAGATAATGTTTGCATAATGTTCAGAAGAGGATAGAATAACAGAGGGGGGTAGAAGCATGGACACAATGGAGTGTGTGAAGTCTGAAAATCAGTTGTGGGCACATACTATCCTTGCCTGCAAACACAGGAATGGGTGGCTACAAACCTGCTCATAAACCACAACATGAAGGGGTAATGACCAGAAATATGAGCCCTGCCTCTGAGTAGCCTGTGTGAATCTGTACAGATGTGAGGTATGGCCACAGCAGGATATGGCCATACTGTCACGTTGATGGATGTATAAGCATGGGATCCTCAGCCACCACAGTACCAAGGTACTGAACCATTTACACAGACCCATCAGCAAGTGTCTGCAGCTCCCCCTCCAGAATGGTGTGATTGTGCAAGAATCTGTAGGCTGCAGACCATAATACTAGACACAGCTTCATTCATTCTATGTTCCCCAGGAAATTACTGCAAGCAAATATGTATACCTGTCAGTAGTTGATGACATAAAACATCACAGTGTAAAACCATACATGTCTGAATATCTCTGCTAACACCAAAACCATGTAGCAGATGAAGCACAGACACAATTACCTACAGCAACCCACTATCCTTTGCCCATTGTGACCCCATATTGTCAACCAATCTACAGATATCCTGCAGAAACAGGTTTCTAGCTGTAGGTGTAAAACACAAAAGTCTGCACTGGAGTACAAACTACCTGGAATGGATTCACACATTCAATACAGAAAGTCATACTGGGCATGCTCCCACACTTAAAGAAATGAAGCCCATGTCTGGCAACAACAGTGGACTATACATATCTGACAGTCGCAGATGTTTGTGCGCACACTCCACATTGCACACCAGTCATGCTTTGCACACACATCAGATAGGAATACACACATATATCAAAGGACAACACCCTATAATAGGCGAAACTTACACATATATACATGTGTGGAAGAGAGTGACAGACAGTGACAAAGAGCTTCCCATCATGAGACCTGGCCCACCCAGCACACATCCAAATGGCTAAAACCACATGATGTGCAAATGTCAATCACTGTAGGCATTTGCTTCTGGTATCCCTCTGCACAATAGTGTCTGTGCTGCTTGTGATAACTGTGTAACATGACTGTACAAAACATTATTCATCTAGCAATTGTATCCACATTCCTGTTAAATGTAAACCTGTGTGTGACTGAGTGTTGTGTGTGCGCTTCCAGATGAATGGTTTATGGCCCATTCACACACACTGCACTCCCCATTGCCCTCCTTTGACAAGCCTGCTGATGTCATTCCACTTGAAATACACCTTTGGGGAAAGAGTAGCCCTATAAGCATTGTGGTGCATGCTATGACTGTGTAATACTATAGTATGATGTATTAGTTAGGAGTTCTAATCCCAGACATGGTAACTGTGAGACTGTGTGTAGGGATCAATGCTTTTGTGGCCATTCACAATCACTACACTTTCCATTGCCCAACTTTGGCAAGCCTGCTGATGTCATTCACCTTGAAATACACCTTTGGGGAAAGCATATCCCCATAAGCTCTGTGGTGCATACTATAACTGTGTAATGCTATAGTGTGATGTACTAGTTAGGTAGGAGTTCTAATCCCAGATATGATGAGTGTGTGTAGGGATCAACACTTTTGTGGCCATTCACATTCACTACACTTTCCATTGCCCAACTTTGGCAAGCCTGCTGATGTCATTCACCTCGAATTACACCTTTGGGGAAACAGTAGCTCTATAAGCTCCATGGCATATGCTATAACTGTGTAATGCTATAGTGTGAGGTATTAGTTAGGTAACAGTTCTAATACCAGACATGGCAACTGAAACTCTGTGCACGTGTTTGTTTGTCTTTGCAGGGATCAATGTTTTTGAGGCCATTCACAGTCACTACACTTTCCATTGCCCTACTTTGGCAAGCCTGCTGATGTCATTCACCTTGAAGTACACCTTTGGGGAAGGAGTAGCCCTGTAAGCTCTGTGGTACGTACTATAACTGCATAATGCTGTAGTGTGATGTACTAGTTAGGTAGGAGTTCCAATCCCAGACATGGCAACTGTTAGACTCTGTGTGTTTGTCATCAGTAGCCTATGTGGAGGTAGCGCTGATTGTGTAGTAACAGGACTCATTGTGGGACAGTTTTGCAAATTTCTTTTATAGAGGACCTATTTATATGTCACTATGTCCACCTTACAAGGACAACAGATGTCAAACAGCAGAGAGGCTGGTGTAGACAATCCATACCCCTACATGTGATACTATGGAGTGGGGAACAATATAGGCAACCCTTGTATTACCCAGAGAACACTCTCCACTCATGTCTCATACACAAACACACTTGGCTAGGCAACACGCACTATGTTGGTAGTTCCCTGCATATTGTCCACAGATATTAACCATGGTGTGATTGCAGTGGACTACAGAGGACATGGTACCCTGTTCCATCCCTACAATAGGCAATTAATTGAATACAGTGGTCCTCTGCCATGTTCCCCACTGGACGCCTGCAACAACTGTAGAGTCAGCAAATGTAACCCACAAAGGAAATACCATGCCTTATACACATGCCCTGTATGGACAGATGCCACTAATACCAGTGAATACCTGTATCATGCTGTCAATGTAGGTGCAGGATCAACCTGAGTTCCATTGCCAGTTCTCACCACATGAGGTCAGGAATGCCATATCAGATGATAACAATCTGTCTACACAACATGCCCCAGACACCCCAGGTGCACTTCCACATGTCACAGAACATGCATGTGGGACATGTGCACATCCCAGATACCATCCATGTTATGGAATATAGAACACATACATGGCAAGCATTGTACAGCACTGGCCACCCAAAAACTAACTCAGATGAGTGGATGGTGAATACAATACCCACCTGTGTGGGCCAAACCAGAGACTACACCCCTGAGCCACACTGCAGACCATTGTCATGCAGCCTGATGCCAAGGTATACCCTTTGCCTAATCTTATAAAGCCTTCTGGCACACTCAACCGCTACACACCTGTGAAGCCATTCACACTCACTACACCTCCCATTGCCCTACTGAAGCATCCCTTCTGATGTCAGCCACCTTGACACACTCTTTGCCCATATATCAGCCTGATGACCTCTGTGGTGCATGTGATACTTGAGTAATAGCAAGCTAGTTAGGAATTCTAATCCTGACCCTGCCAACTGTGATAATGTGTGTGAGTCCCTAAGAGAGTGTGGCTGTGTCATCCTTGACACCTGCTTTTGTGGACAGGCACATGTACTACACCTACGTTTTCCCTCCTTTATCATTGTTGTTGATGTCACTCAACTTCAAATATACCTTTGGACAGCTCTCTAACATGTAATCTCTGTGGTACATGCAATAACTGCATAAAATGTAATAGCAATACATAGCCAGGCAGGGGTTTGAAACCCCGTACTGGTAAGTGTGACACAAACATGCTTAGCTTTTAAAAAAGTAAGACCACAGTCCAGGAACAAGGAATAAATCACATATTTTAGCATATAAATCCTTTAATCACCACTTTCGTCAAAGACTTCATCAGAAATAAAACAAAGACATTTCGACTTGCATATATCACAGTCAATTAAACAATTTGCCTCATTAATCATATAAAATTCACTTGAACTCATTTGTAAATACATCTGTTGAATCACATATATACTTAAAAAGAAAATACATGGTTACAAAAACACATACCATTTAAAAAAATGTGTTTGTAAAAAAAGGGGGGGGGCTAACAAAATATCCACTAAAAGGTTACTACTCTAAGTCCCCCTTCTTTTTAACATATATTCTACGATACTTTAAAAAACATTTACTTACGCGAATTTGCCATCTAGATTCTCTCTGTTCTAAAAAATTATTAAAATCACCCTCTCAAATCTGTTCTGCCTTTTTCTAAAACTGTAAATAAAAACTTGCTGAAGCCACAACAGTCTTGCATCTATATTGCATGTGGCTATATGCAACAAATGCCAACATTTTTATGTTGGCATGACTACCAGACACCTTAACACCAGAATTAGGTTACTTGTATATAGTACAACAAAAATGCTTTATACAAGCATAGTCAAGACTGTTGTGTCTTCAGAGTGTTATCATGGGTTTCAGTGCATACAATATCCACTGTGGGGTGTCAGTGCTGGGTATACTGTCTTTACACAATGGTACCCCCAGGATATGTCCCATGTTCCACTGTATGGGGACCACTTTCACTATCAACCATACAGATAACTGATAATGCTATCCAGCCCAGTTATGCATGTGCTGTGTGCAACTTATCTGTAACAAAATGGACACACTGACAATGTAGTGTTTATTTACTGTATTATTGCATTGTTTAGCCTGTTTCAACAACAAAAAAATACTATCTTGTTTGCTCGTTTCCCACCATTTCTAGCCAGTCCATATCCCCGGCTTTGCTTGTCTCAGGACTTTATTTTTTGTTCTCAGAGCTATCCAGACCTTGCTGTGGTAGAGGGAAGTACTACTGCCTACCAGTGGGACTGGTGAGCATTGTACTGCCTATCTAACGCTAGAGGAGTGGTTTCCAGTTCTGAAATTGTAATTTTATTAGCCTTTTTGGGCTGATTTCTATCCCTTTCAACTTTCTTAAAAACATGTGTGTTTGCACATTGTTTCACATCGTGCAGCACTGCGAGGCTACAGTTAAACTATTCCAGGTGCCAGAAAGTCTGCTCTTCAAATTTTCCCTTAATACTAGCTGGTTTCTCAGTAGTAGCACTAAAATCAGAACCCCTGTGACTAGCACTTGTTCTAGAACCTGCTGGAAAGTACTAGGAAGCCTGAAACTGATACAAGCACTCAGCTCTCCTTGTCAATAAGGAGAAATTAATCATAGACACTAAACAGCCTATAATTGCAAAGTACCTTGCAAAGTACCTTGCAAAGGAAAGGGAAAACAGCTCTTAAACTTTACAGAAAAGCACCTAAACAGGCATTTCCAAGGGTCAGGTTCCGTTGATTTCTCCTGTCCACTTGGTGAATCTGGGCATACAGGGGCAATGCGGCAACTGCCTCATGTACACAGACAATCCTCTCCTCCTACCACCCAACACTACAAACTGCGAGAGATACACTTACATAGCCAAAATGGAAGCAAAGCTCTCTCCAGCCAAGATTGTGCTAGACAGTCAAGAGGAGAAGGTTAACACCTGCATTATACCTCAAGCAACTCACAGCTCTTCAAAACCCACACCATCAACACCCACACATAGCAACACTAAACCCACATATGCAGAGGCCCTTAACATTAACCTGCCCAAGCAACAAGGACCGAAGCCGAAACGCAAACACCAGTCACAACCAAAGTGACACATAGCTCACAACACCAGTGTGCCACCCAACAACAGCCCCTAAGGCAAGACAATGTACCCAGCATTTTAGTCATAGGTGACTCTATAGTCAGGCACACTGATGTCCCCCTCACCAGGCTGAACAAGGAGAAAATTACAGTCAGCTGCCTGTCGAATGCAAGGATCCACCACATAACGCATGCACTCAAGTCACTCCACAACAAGTACAAGTACAAATATGACTCTGTCATTGTCCATGCTGAAGTGAATGACTTGAGACGCACCTCCATGGATTACATGAAAAAGAGGCATGGAAGAGCTCTTAGATCATGTGACCAAGGCAGGTATGACCCTAGCCCTGAGTAGCATCCTGCCTTCACCCAGAATGATACCACAGTATAAGGACAAAATGATTGACTTCAACAATTGGTTAAGCTTCTGGTGTCATTCAAAGGGGATCCAGTATTTGTCTGCCTGGGAAGACATGATCGACAAACCATGATGCTTTGCCAGATATGGTCTGCACCTGTCACCCCTGGGATTCAGGTTACTGACTAAAGCTCTTGCCACCCCTATAGTGCCTTTTTTAGGCAAGGTTCAAAGGATAAAACCACCACCATAACAGATACAAGCATGCAAACTCTGAAGGTAATGCTACTCAATGCTAGAAGTCTAAACCTCAAAATGCACTCTCTCGAGGCACTCCTAAAAATGGAGAACATAGATATCTGTGCAGTAACTGAGACCTGGTTCAAGGCTCCAGAGAGCACCCCTGCAATACCAGGCTACAATTCTTACTACACTTTTCGGCCACAAAACCAAGACCGAAACACTAAAGGTGGAGGAGTGTCCATATTCACCAAGGATATTCACACCTCCAGGCTAGTTGCCCAACACAATGCAGCTGAAATTCTCCAGGTGCAACTAACACTAGGTAAGACTGCAATCCAAACTGTAGCTTGCTACAGATCCTCCACCATGCCCCAAGATTCTCACTACACCTTTCTAAACATACTGGAAAATATTAAGATACAACCAAACACCCTAATACTGGGTGATTTCAACTACCCTGCAATTAATTGGGAAAACTACTCGGGTACCAACTATTTTCCCCAACAGTTCTTGGAATTCATAAATTCCAATGCCCTGGATCAACTAATCCATTGTCCCACCAGAGGCTCCAATATCCTAGACCTGGTCATTACCAACATGGGAGATAGATGCTCCACACCAGTGGTCACCCCCTCATTGGTCAGGTCTGACCATAAGCAAATCACCCTTGACATCGACATCCCACCCCTACCCCCCAGTAAGGAAACCTCCTTAAAAAACTCCAAAGCCGACTTCATGTTACTGAAGTCAGAAGTGACAAACTTCACAACACGCACGCAGATGGGATCTGGAAGTTCGACTGCAGAATCCTACACTAAGGCACTGTACGAGCACATCCACTCGTGCATGAATTGTGCCATCCCAAATAGAACCAAGATGCTCTTTTCCAAAAAAAGGAAGCCAATCTGGTGGCCCCCTGCTATAAACAAACTATACAACAGAAGGAAGAAACTGTTGCAGAAAAGAGGAAAATCCAAGGATGCAAAAAACTCCCTCACCAGCCTCTTTAAGAAGCTGAGATCCCTCATAAAATCCTCAAAAGCTAGTTACGAAAATAAAATTGCCAAAGATTCCAAAGACAACCACAAGGCATTCTATAGTTATGTCAAGAATCTAAATGGCAATGCTCAGATCTGCTCTGAGCTACAACAGAATGGCATTAAATATACTGATACCAAGGATATTGCCAATATTCTGGCAAATCGATTTAGTGCCAACTTCACCCCCTCTCACCCCCTAAAGGGCCCATCTCAATACCAAAAGATTGCCAAATTCCGATAATCATGGCCATACAGGTAGAAACCGTACTCTCCAAAGCTAAGAATACAGCATTCATGGGACCAGATGACATCCCAGGCTGTGTACTACATGAACTACAAAATGAACTGGCACCTCACCTAAGTGTCATGTTTAATCATAGCCTCACCTAAGGCTTCGTGCCCACTGAGTGGTGCACAGCTACAGTTATCCCGCTCCACAAGGGAGGATCCGCCTTGGATCCTGGGAACTACCATCCTATCAGTCTGACAAGCCTATGTGCAAGGGCATGGAATGCATTGTCATGGAACTTATAAACAAAGACATTGGCAACCTTCAAACACTGGACCCCACCCAGTTTGGGTTTGTGAAGGGCCGATCTTGTCTCCTGAATCTGACTGACTTCTTCAAATCAGTCTCCAGAGCTGTGGATGATGGTAAGGCAGTCCACACAGCCTATCTGGACCTCGCCAAGGCCTTCGACACCATCCCCCAATCTGGAATCATAGATAAACTTAGTAAGCTGGGCATAAATCCCTACGTCACTCGATGGGTAGCCAACTGGCTTACTGACAGAACCCAGACTGTAAAAGTAGCCGACTCCAAATCCAGCTCCAGACAAGTGACAAGTGGAGTACCTCAAGGTTCAGTCCTGGAACCACTCTTGTTTGGCATCTACTTCTCTGAAGTACAGGCCAACACTAAGGGACTCTAGCTAACAAAGTTTGCAGATGACTGCAAACTGGGAGCCATTATTGAATTCCCAAATGTGGATATTCTACAAAAGGGCCTTACAGAAACAGATGCCTGCTGCCAGAGCCATGGGCTCAAGCTTAATGCCAAGATATGTATAGTTATCCCCTTTGGAAAAAAACATGTACCCATGAATTACCACATAGGTGGCAGGACACTAAACATCGAAAGTGTGATGAGAGACTTAGGGACACAGGTGGACAGTGGTCTCACTTCCGATAATCACATCACTACAACAGTCAGGAAATCCTTCTATGTGGCACACCTCATCACTAAGGGCTTTTCATCCAGAAAAAAGGATGTCATTGTCCCACTGTACTCATCCCTCATTACCTATTATAGAGTATAATGCCCCATTTGGTATGTACCTCACAAGACATCTGCAACAGCTGGAAAGGCCACAGAAGTACCTCACTAAAAGAATCACAGGCCTAAAGCAGATGCCATATGCTGGCTGTCTAAAAAAACTCCGGCTATACTCTGTGGCATATCGTCTATTCAGTGGCGATCTCTGCTTAACATACAAGACCATGTCAAACCCTAAGCTGTTGGACATGCTCCACTTAAAGAAATCCCAATCCCTCAGAGCCACACGCTCCAGGGATCTAAACCTTATCACAATGAACAAAACATTCTGGAGGGATAGGTTCCTGACCCAGAGACTCCCCATACCCTGGAATAGACTGTCCATACATGTCAAGCAGAGCGCCTCATTGGCCCTCTTCAAAAGGAACCTTGATGATTGGATGGGAGATAGGAAATTCACCCCGGGGATCATGTCAGTCACCCTGCTAGACAGGGGCCCAGAGAAGTAAATATTGTGGGAAGAAATATCCAGGGAATTGTTATGGCTAGGCTTGCATAGGCCTTAGGGCCAAT